>NC_092414.1:7612884-7878599 GCF_040894005.1 Engystomops pustulosus | reverse complement strand
ATGATGGGGGATGAGGATATGATGAGGGGGGATGAGGATATGATGGGGGGGGATGAGGATATGATGGATGGGGGGGATGAGGATATGATGGATGGGGGGGATGAGGATATGATGAGGGGGGATGAGGATATGATGGGGGGGGATGAGGATATGATGGATGGGGGGGATGAGGATATGATGGATGGGGGGGGATGAGGATATGATGGATGGGGGGGATGAGGATATGATGGGGGGGATGATTAATGATGGATGAGGGGGATGAGGATACGATGGATGGGGGGATGAGGATATGATGGATGGGGGGGATGAGGATATGATGGATGGGGGGATGAGGATATGATGGATGGGGGGATGAGGATATGATGGATGGGGGGATGAGGATATGATGGATGGGGGGGATGAGGATATGATGGAGGGGGGGATGAGATATGATGGTGGGGGATGAGGATATGATGGGGGATGGGGGGGGATGAGGATATGATGGGGGGGGATGAGGATATGATGGGGGGGATGAGGATATGATGGGGGGGATGAGGATATGATGGGGGGGGGATGAGGATATGAGAGGGGGGGATGAGGATATGATGGGATGGGGGGGATGAGGATATGATGGGGGGGGATGAGGATATGATGGGGGGGATGAGGATATGATGGGGATGAGGATATGATGGGGGGGGATGAGGATGATGGGGGGAGGATGAGGATATGATGGGGGGAGGGATGAGGATATGTGGGGGGGATGAGGATATGATGGGGGGATGAGGATATGATGGGGGGGATGAGGATATGATGGGGGGATGAGGATATGATGGGGGGGGATGAGGATAGATGGGGGGGATGAGGATATGATGGGGGGATGAGGATATGATGGGGGGATGGATGAGGATATGATGGGGGGATGGATGAGGATATGATGGGGGGATGGATGAGGATATGATGGGGGGATGGATGAGGATATGATGGGGGGATGGATGAGGATATGATGGGGGGATGGATGAGGATATGATGGGGGGATGGATGAGGATATGATGGGGGGATGGATGAGGATATGATGGGGGGATGGATGAGGATATGATGGGGGGATGGATGAGGATATGATGGGGGGATGGATGAGGATATGATGGGGGGATGGATGAGGATATGATGGGGGGATGGATGAGGATATGATGGGGGGATGGATGAGGATATGATGGGGGGATGGATGAGGATATGATGGGGGGGATGAGGATATGATGGGGGGGATGAGGATATGATGGGGGGATGGATGAGGATATGATGGGGGGATGGATGAGGATATGATGGGGGGATGGATGAGGATATGATGGGGGGATGGATGAGGATATGATGGGGGGATGGATGAGGATATGATGGGGGGATGGATGAGGATATGATGGGGGGATGGATGAGGATATGATGGGGGGATGGATGAGGATATGATGGGGGGATGGATGAGGATATGATGGGGGGGATGAGGATATGATGGGGGGGATGAGGATATGATGGGGGGGATGAGGATATGATGGGGGGGATGAGGATATGATGGGGGGGATGAGGATATGATGGGGGGGGATGAGGATATGATGGGGGGGGATGAGGATATGATGGGGGGGGATGAGGATATGATGGGGGGGGATGAGGATATGATGGGGGGGGATGAGGATATGATGGGGGGGGATGAGGATATGATGGGGGCTTCTGAACTGACCCTCCCCTTGCAACCACTAAACTTGACTCATCTCATGAGAAAATAAAGTGAGAAGAGTCATATTTGGGGGAGATTTTCTGTACAGGTAAACGGTTGAGATTTGACATAAAAGAGGGAATTCTAGAAAGGACTTTTCACACCACATATTAGTAGTTTGGTGGGGTAACAGCTGCTGACAGGTTCCCTTTGAAGGGTTTTCCCATAAAGTAAGGTGGACCCTATGCTTTCGGCCATCACTACCATCTCCGCCAGCTGCATAGACATGTACGGCTCAGCCCGCACATGCACAACCCCCTGCTACGCCCAACTTGGTGATGCTACGAGGACTGCACTGGGGGCACATCCGACCCCCAGGTTCATGATCCCCCATTGTCCCATCACTGAGACACTGAAATCCCCCTTTAAGTGCGTAGGACCGGAGCGTCTCAAAGGGGTGACCACTTGGACCCCCATGGATCACATGACCCTTGGAGTGACACCTGTGGGCACCGCTGCTTATGTCCAACCTCCCTGGATGTCTAGTAGAAATGAATGCACCTCCGGCTGAGCATGTACTCCATTCATATCATGCAATCAGGGGTCTTTGTGCCCCCCTACCTATCCCAGGGGTCGGACCCCCAGCGATCAGACAGTTATCACTAATCCTGTGGTTCTTGATGAGAAACCCCTTACACTCCGGTCCCATTATACACTTATTATTACACTCCGGTCCCATTATACACTTATTATTACACTCCGGTCCCATTATACACTTATTATTACACTCCGGCCCCATTATACACTTATTATTACACTCCGGCCCCATTATACACTTATTATTACACTGCGGTCCCATTATACACTTATTATTACACTCCGGTCCCATTATACACTTATTATTACACTCCGGTCCCATTATACACTTATTATTACACTCCGGTCCCATTATACACTTATTATTACACTCCGGTCCCATTATACACTTATTATTACACTCCGGTCCCATTATACACTTATTATTACACTCCGGTCCCATTATACACTTATTATTACACTCCGGTCCCATTATACACTTATTATTACAATCCGGTCCCATTATACACTTATTATTACACTCCGGTCCCATTATACACTTATTATTACACTCCGGTCCCATTATACACTTATTATTACACTCCGGTCCCATTATACACTTATTATTACACTCCGGTCCCATTATACACTTATTATTACACTCCGGTCCCATTATACACTTATTATTACACTCCGGACCCATTATACACTTATTATTACACTCCGGTCCCATTATACACTTATTATTACACTCCGGCCACATTATACACTTATTATTACACTCCGGTCCCATTATACACTTATTATTACACTCCGGTCCCATTATACACTTATTATTACACTCCGGTCCCATTATACACTTATTATTACACTCCGGTCCCATTATACACTTATTATTACAATCCGGTCCCATTATACACTTATTATTACACTCCGGCCCCATTATACACTTATTATTACACTCCGGTCCCATTATACACTTATTATTACACTGCGGTCCCATTATACACTTATTATTACACTCCGGTCCCATTATACACTTATTATTACACTCCGGTCCCATTATACACTTATTATTACACTCCTACAGGCCGCAAAGAGATGGAGCAGATAAGGAGGAAACTGGATCCCGAAGATTCATCCTCCACATTCTCTAAGTAATATAATAGTGCAATACACAGGAGCCTCAGTATAGCCAGGGAGGGGGCGCCGCCTGCTGCTCAACACTGGTACTGCAGCCAATAGATACACAGCTCAGCAGACTGTATCACACAGGATAGGATTAGATACACGGCTCAGCAGACTGTATCACACAGGATAGGATTAGATACACGGCTCAGCAGGCAGTATCACACAGGATAGGATTAGATACACAGCTCAGCAGGCAGTATCACACAGGATAGGATTAGATACACAGCTCAGCAGACAGTATCACACAGGATAGGATTAGATACACAGCTCAGCAGACAGTATCACACAGGATAGAATTAGATACACAGCTCAGCAGGCAGTATCACACAGGAAGGGATGAGATACACAGCTCAGAAGGCAGTATCACACAGGATAGGATTAGATACACAGCTCGGCAGGCAGTATCACACAGGATAGGATTAGATACACAGCTCTGCAGACAGTATCACACAGGATAGGATTAGATACACAGCTCAGCAGGCAGTATCACACAGGATAGGATTAGATACACAGCTCAGCAGTCAGTATCACACAGGATAGGATTAGATACACAGCTCAGCAGGCAGCATCTCACAGGATAGGATTAGATACACAACTCAGCAGGCAGTATCACACAGGATAGGATTAGATACACAGCTCAGCAGACAGTATCACACAGGATAGAATTAGATACACAGCTCAGCAGGCAGTATCACACAGGATAGGATTAGATACACTGCTCAGCAGGCAGTACCACACAGGATAGGATTAGATACACTGCTCAGCAGGCAGTATCACACAGGATAGGATTTGATACACAGCTCAGCAGGCAGTATCACACAGGATAGGATTAGATACACTGCTCAGCAGGCAGTATCACACAGGATGGGATTAGATACACAGCTCAGAAGACAGTATCACACAGGATAGGATTAGATACACAGCTCAGCAGACAGTATCACACAGGATAGGATTAGATACACAGCTCAGCAGTCAGTATCACACAGGATAGGATTAGATACACAGCTCAGCAGACTGTATCACACAGGATGGGATTCGATACACAGCTCAGCAGACAGTATCACACAGGATAGGATTAGATACACAGCTCAGTAGTCAGTATCACACAGGAGAGGATTAGATACACAGCTCAGCAGACAGTATCACACAGGAGAGGATTAGATACACAGCTCATCAGGCAGTATCACACAGGAGAGGATTAGATACACTGCTCAGCAGGCAGTATCACACAGGATGGGATTAGATACACAGCTCAGCAGACAGTATCACACAGGATAGGATTAGATACACAGCTCAGCAGGCAGTATCACACAGGATAGGATTAGATACACAGCTCAGCAGACAGTATCACACAGGATAGGATTAGATACACAGCTCAGCAGGCAGTATCACACAGGATGGGATTCGATACACAGCTCAGCAGACAGTATCACACAGGATAGGATTAGATACACAGCTCAGCAGACAGTATCACACATGATGGGATTAGATACACAGCTCAGCAGGCAGTATCACACAGGATGGGATTAGATACACAGCTCAGCAGGCAGTATCACACAGGATGGGATTAGATACACAGCTCAGCAGACAGTTTCACACATGATGGGATTAGATACACAGCTCAGCAGGCAGTATCACACAGGATGGGATTAGATACACAGCTCAGCAGGCAGTATCACACAGGATGGGATTAGATACACAGCTCAGTAGACAGTATCACACATGATGGGATTAGATACACAGCTCAGCAGGCAGTATCACACAGGATGGGATTAGATACACAGCTCAGTAGACAGTATCACACAGGATGGGATTAGATACACAGCTCAGTAGACAGTATCACACAGGATAGGATTAGATACACAGCTCAGCAGGCTGTATCACACAGGATAGGATTAGATACACAGCTCAGCAGACAGTATCACACAGGATAGGATTAGATACACAGCTCAGCAGACAGTATCACACAGGAGAGGATTAGATACACAGCTCAGCAGACTGTATCACACAGGATAGGATTAGATACACAGCTCAGCAGGCAGTATCACACAGGATAGGATTAGATACACAGCTCAGCAGGCAGTATCACACAGGATAGGATTAGATACACAGCTCAGCAGACAGTATCACACAGGATAGGATGAGATACAACACGCTGGAGGTCCAGTTATTGGGTGATGTGACATGATGGGGGTTGTAGGCTGGATATGTGGAGCTGTCCCTGGTGTATAGGGATATATAGAGGGGGTGTGACTATGGGGCGGTGCCATGGGCGGGCTGTGATGTGGGGGGCGGGGCTGCTGTGTGCAGGAAGTGCTGGGATCTGCTGTGCCAGGGAGATGCCAGGGAGATGCCCGCCTGTGACATTCACTTATAGATCCTGTATCATAGAGCAGGTAAGGGGCAGGGGTCATGCCCTGGAGCAGGGGGCGGGCGAGGTCACGGAATGTCAGTGCTGATACATTGTATCCCCTCAGAGATGACAGTGTATCCTCCCCATTACATTGTATAGCGGGGGAGGGGGCTCTGCCGGCTCTTTGTGATCCGTACAAGAGAATCTGAGCCACTTTTGCCCAAAAATTGAGGGAATGTGCTGAATATTGTGATCACAAACGCAAACCGTGTTACCTAATGTATACGGGGGACCCCTGCTAAGACCCCTGTACTTGTATTGTCGTGCAGTCGCTAGGTAGGTGTCAGTCTGTACTGTAAGTCTTATAACCTCCCTGTGTTGATTGACAGGTGTGTGATGTCACTCTCAGGACGCGGCGGCCGGTGTGATGTCATCACTGGACCACGTACAGATCCTCCTGGGCTCGCGGTCGTACAGCGTCCCCCGGGAGCAGCTGGTGGCCCAGAGTGGCTTCTTCCAGGCCCTCTTCCGCTCGGGGATGCGTGAGAGCAGCGCAGAGGTGGTGACCCTGCATGGACTCAGCCACGAGGGGTTAGAGGGCGTCCTGCGCCACATCATGGGTAGCCCACTCCAAGACTGCCTCCCACCCCAAGACCCCAAACGTGGAGTGAAGACGTTGGACCCTGATCTGGAGGCGCCTGAGTTCGACGCCATGGTGCAGGCCCCCCTGCAGGCGCTGGTGGAGGCCGCCTGCTACCTGCAGGTCCAGGGTCTGCTGTCCCTGCTACAGTCCTCGCTGTCCCCTGACACCTGCCTGGACCTTTGGCTCGTCTCCCAGCTCCACGGACAGTGGGATTTGGCGGCGGCCTCCCTGAGCTATATGGCGACACATTACCACGCCGTGCTGCAGAGAGACGACTTCCAGGACAGCCCCGAGTCCCTGAAGGAACGAGTCCTGGAGGAGAGACTGCGGGGGGCTCCGGCCCTACTGGTGCTGTCCCACCAGGGAGCCAACTCCTGGCTGCTCTTCCGATATTCGGATGAAGGAGGCGGTTGGAGGGTGCTGCCCGGGACCGCTCCTCCCAGTATGCTGAGGGTGCAGGGGTACGGGGCCACCGTCCTAAATAATTACCTCTATGTGGCCGGAGGCACCCGGGAGAACGGGCAGGAGGTCAGCGCGATGCACTCCTATAACCCCAGCAGTGGGTGCTGGAGCGAGGAGCCGGCCATGAACCAGAAGAGGTATCCCACAAAAGTCCGGCACAGTGTCCCCCTCTCCGTGTCCGGCACAGTGTCCCCCTCTCCGTGTCCGGCACAGTGTCCCCCTCTCCGTGTCCGGCACAGTGTCCCCCTCTCCGTGTGAATGTAAGCAGCAGTGCCCCTTATATCAGTAACCATTACAGTGCCCCCAATGATAGTATCCCCCCAAAATATCAGCTGCAGCACCCCATATAGAAGCAGCCGCCACAGTTCTGCCTGATATACAGGTGATGGATATTCGGGAGGTGTAGCAGTGTTGGGTTTGTCACGTGCAGCAGGTACCTCACTGCATTATCCCATCACAGTAAGAGACAGACGCTCAGCACTGCTACATCCTGATAGCCAGAATGGGTTAATTGATGCTGTGCAGATGCGGTGGAGCCAGGGATCTGTCCCGCTCCCTTATTTGGAGTTTTGCATTGAGGAGCCTCGTCCCCCTCCACCCACATGTAAGGAGCAGCCGCAGGTCTCCAGATGTGGAGTCCCAGGGGCTTCATCAGGAGCACCTCATGTCCATACAAGGACCCTGTGTATCTGACACCACTGCCGATGTAGCAGAGAGGAGTTTGTCACATGTTACTGTTATGCTATTACAGACTGCAGCCACCTGGAGGCGCCACACTGAGAAGCTGGAGAGCTATTCTGTATCATCACTTGTGAATTCCAGCTGCTCACCTCTGAGATATCTCTGCTTGCTGTCAGAAACCGGCAGCAGGTGTGAACATGCAGTATTGGCCCCGGAGAGATGTGTAATCAGACCTTTGTGTATGTTGTTAGTAGCAGCAGGACTGTGATATATGGATTTGTATTGTAGGATTGTTCTAGGCGTCCTCACACTGCTGTGCTCTCTGCAGACAGTGTTCGCTATTGTCCTAGGAGAAATGTGCAGTCATACCTTTTATGTACACTGTTAGTAGCAGCAGGACTGTCAAATATGCATTTATATTCTAGGATTATACAAGGAGCATGTCCTCACACTGCTGTGCTCTGTGCTCTCTGCAGCCAATGTCAGGTATTGGCCCTGGAGAGATGTGTAGTCAGACCTTTGTGTATGTTGCTAGTAGCAGCAGGACTGTGATATTTGGATTAATGTTCTAGGATTGTACAGGGAGCATGTCCTCACACTGCTGTGCTCTCTGCACCCCCTCTCCTCTGATTGCTGTAGAAACCTGCTGCAGTAAGTAGAGATTTTTACCACCTAGAGAAAGAGGGGATACGAGTCTGTGGGGTGTAAGTACTGGCTTTGCCAATGATTAGTAGCCGGGGGTCCTGCTCCCCCCATTGTACTTGTCCTGACTGATCCCCCCCGATTCCTGTAGGGACTCGCACACAATGTTCGTTACAGAAGGTGTATAATATATTGTCATCCTCTCCCCTCCAGGTACAATTTCCGCTTGCTGGCAGTGAATGGCTCTCTTTTTGCGGTGGGAGGTCATTCCTTACAGACCATGGAGTCCTATAACCCTGCACAGAACACGTGGACCCTCGCTGCCCCCCTCCCAGACACCCTGGTGGAGTTCTCAGCCTGCGAAAGTTTAGGGAGGATCTATGTGATCGGAGGATACACCCCACGAGGTACAAGATGCTTTACTGTAATACTACATCATCTCCTGTATTATACCCAGAGCTGCACTCACTATTCTGCTGCTGGTGCAGTCACTGTGTACATACATGACATTACTTATCCTGTACTGATCCTGAGTTATATCCTGTATTATACCCAGAGCTGCACTCACTATTCTGCTGCTGGTGCAATCACTGTGTACATACATGACATTACTTATCCTGCACTGATCCTGAGTTACATCCTGTATTATACCCCAGAGCTGCACTCACTATTCTGCTGCTGGTGCAGTCACTGTGTACATACATGACATTACTTATCCTGTACTGATCCTGAGTTACATCCTGTATTATACCCCAGAGCTGCACTCACTATTCTGCTGCTGGTGCAGTCACTGTGTACATACATGACATTACTTATCCTGTACTGATCCTGAGTTACATCCTGTATTATACTCCAGAGCTGCACTCACTATTCTGCTGCTGGTGCAGTCACTGTGTACATACATGACATTACTTATCCTGTACTGATCCTGAGTTACATCCTGTATTATACTCCAGAGCTGCACTCACTATTCTGCTGCTGGTGCAGTCACTGTATACATACATGACATTACTTATCCTGTACTGATCCTGAGTTACATCCTGTATTATACTCCAGAGCTGCACTCACTATTCTGCTGCTGGTGCAGTCACTGTGTACATACATGACATTACTCATCCTGTACTGATCCTGAGTTACATCCTGTATTATACCCCAGAGCTGCACTCACTATTCTGCTGCTGGTGCAGTCACTGTGTACATACATGACATTACTTATCCTGTACTGATCCTGAGTTACATCCTGTATTATACTCCAGAGCTGCACTCACTATTCTGCTGCTGGTGGAGTCACTGTGTACATACATGACATTACTTATCCTGTACTGATCCTGAGTTACATCCTGTATTATACTGCAGAGCTGCACTCACTATTCTGCTGCTGGTGCAGTCACTGTGTACATACATGACATTACTTATCCTGTACTGATCCTGAGTTACATCCTGTATTATACCCAGAGCTGCACTCACTATTCTGCTGCTGGTGCAATCACTGTGTACATACATGACATTACTTATCCTGTACTGATCCTGAGTTACATCCTGTATTATACTCCAGAGCTGCACTCACTATTCTGCTGCTGGTGGAGTCACTGTGTACATACATGACATTACTTATCCTGTACTGATCCTGAGTTACATCCTGTATTATACTGCAGAGCTGCACTCACTATTCTGCTGCTGGTGCAGTCACTGTGTACATACATGACATTACTTATCCTGTACTGATCCTGAGTTACATCCTGTATTATACCCAGAGCTGCACTCACTATTCTGCTGCTGGTGCAGTCACTGTGTACATACATGACATTACTTATCCTGTACTGATCCTGAGTTACATCCTGTGTTATACTCCAGAGCTGCGCTCACTATTCTGCTGCTGGTGCAGTCACTGTGTACATACATGACATTACTTATCCTGTACTGATCCTGAGTTACATCCTGTATTATACTCCAGAGCTGCACTCACTATTCTGCTGCTGGTGCAGTCACTGTGTACATACATGACATTACTTATCCTGTACTGATCCTGAGTTACATCCTGTATTATACCCCAGAGCTGCACTCACTATTCTGCTGCTGGTGCAGTCACTGTGTACATACCTGACATTACTTATCCTGTACTGATCCTGAGTTACATCCTGTATTATACCCCAGAGCTGCACTCACTATTCTGCTGCTGGTGCAGTCACTGTGTACATACCTGACATTACTTATCCTGTACTGATCCTGAGTTACATCCTGTATTATACCCCAGAGCTGCACTCTCTATTCTGATGCTGGTGCAGTCACTGTGTACATACATGACATTACTTATCCTGTACTGATCCTGAGTTACATCCTGTATTATACCCAGAGCTGCACTCACTATTCTGCTGCTGGTGCAGTCACTGTGTACATACATGACATTACTTATCCTGTACTGATCCTGAGTTACATCCTGTGTTATACTCCAGAGCTGCGCTCACTATTCTGCTGCTGGTGCAGTCACTGTGTACATACATGACATTACTTATCCTGTACTGATCCTGAGTTACATCCTGTATTATACTCCAGAGCTGCACTCACTATTCTGCTGCTGGTGGAGTCACTGTGTACATACATGACATTACTTATCCTGTACTGATCCTGAGTTACATCCTGTATTATACTGCAGAGCTGCACTCACTATTCTGCTGCTGGTGCAGTCACTGTACATACATGACATGACTTATCCTGTACTGATCCTGAGTTACATCCTGTGTTATACTCCAGAGCTGCGCTCACTATTCTGCTGCTGGTGCAGTCACTGTGTACATACATGACATTACTTATCCTGTACTGATCCTGAGTTACATCCTGTATTATACTCCAGAGCTGCACTCACTATTCTGCTGCTGGTGCAGTCACTGTGTACATACATGACATTACTTATCCTGTACTGATCCTGAGTTACATCCTGTATTATACCCCAGAGCTGCACTCACTATTCTGCTGCTGGTGCAGTCACTGTGTACATACCTGACATTACTTATCCTGTACTGATCCTGAGTTACATCCTGTATTATACCCCAGAGCTGCACTCACTATTCTGCTGCTGGTGCAGTCACTGTGTACATACCTGACATTACTTATCCTGTACTGATCCTGAGTTACATCCTGTATTATACCCCAGAGCTGCACTCTCTATTCTGAGGCTGGTGCAGTCACTGTGTACATACATGACATTACTTATCCTGTACTGATCCTGAGTTACATCCTGTATTATACCCAGAGCTGCACTCACTATTCTGCTGCTGGTGCAGTCACTGTGTACATACATGACATTACTTATCCTGTACTGATCCTGAGTTACATCCTGTGTTATACTCCAGAGCTGCGCTCACTATTCTGCTGCTGGTGCAGTCACTGTGTACATACATGACATTACTTATCCTGTACTGATCCTGAGTTACATCCTGTATTATACTCCAGAGCTGCACTCACTATTCTGCTGCTGGTGCAGTCACTGTGTACATACATGACATTACTTATCCTGTACTGATCCTGAGTTACATCCTGTATTATACCCCAGAGCTGCACTCACTATTCTGCTGCTGGTGCAGTCACTGTGTACATACATGACATTACTTATCCTGTACTGATCCTGAGTTACATCCTGTATTATACCCCAGAGCTGCACTCACTATTCTGCTGCTGGTGCAGTCACTGTGTACATACCTGACATTACTTATCCTGTACTGATCCTGAGTTACATCCTGTATTATACCCCAGAGCTGCACTCACTATTCTGCTGCTGGTGCAGTCACTGTGTACATACCTGACATTACTTATCCTGTACTGATCCTGAGTTACATCCTGTATTATACCCCAGAGCTGCACTCTCTATTCTGATGCTGGTGCAGTCACTGTGTACATACATGACATTACTTATCCTGTACTGATCCTGAGTTACATCCTGTATTATACACCAGAGCTGCACTCACTATTCTGCTGCTGGTGCAGTCACTGTGTACATACATGACATTACTTATCCTGTACGGATCCTGAGTTACATCCTGTATTATACTCTGCACTCACTATTCTGCTGCTGGTGCAGTCACTGTGTACATACATGACATTACTTATCCTGTACTGATCCTGAGTTACATCCTGTATTATACTCTGCACTCACTATTCTGCTGCTGGTGCAGTCACTGTGTACATACATGACATTACTTATCCTGTACTGATCCTGAGTTACATCCTGTATTATACTCCAGAGTTGCACTCACTATTCTGCTGCTGGTGCAGTCACTGTGTACATACATGACATTACTTATCCTGTACTGATCCTGAGTTACATCCTGTATTATACCCCAGAGCTGCACTCACTGTTCTGCTGCTGGTGCAGTCACTGTGTACATACATGACATTACTTATCCTGTACTGATCCTGAGTTACATCCTGTATTATACCCCAGAGCTGCACTCACTATTCTGCTGCTGGTGCAGTCACTGTGTACATACATGACATTACTTATCCTGTACTGATCCTGAGTTACATCCTGTATTATACTCCAGAGCTGCACTCACTATTCTGCTGCTGGTGCAGTCACTGTACATACATGACATTACTTATCCTGTACTGATCCTGAGTTACATCCTGTATTATACCCCAGAGCTGCACTCACTATTCTGCTGCTGATACAGTCACTGTGTACATACATGACATTACTTATCCTGTACTGATCCTGAGTTACATCCTGTATTATACTCCAGAGCTGCACTCACTATTCTGCTGCTGGTGCAGTCACTGTGTACATACATGACATTACTTATCCTGTACTGATCCTGAGTTACATCCTGTATTATACCCCAGAGCTGCACTCACTGTTCTGCTGCTGGTGCAGTCACTGTGTACATACATGACATTACTTATCCTGTACTGATCCTGAGTTACATCCTGTATTATACCCCAGAGCTGCACTCACTATTCTGCTGCTGGTGCAGTCACTGTGTACATACATGACATTACTTATCCTGTACTGATCCTGAGTTACATCCTGTATTATACTCCAGAGCTGCACTCACTATTCTGCTGCTGGTGCAGTCACTGTACATACATGACATTACTTATCCTGTACTGATCCTGAGTTACATCCTGTATTATACCCCAGAGCTGCACTCACTATTCTGCTGCTGGTGCGGTCACTGTGTACATACATGACATAACATATCAGTAACATGGTGTCTGTCCTCTCCCGGCACAGGTCGGAATATGAATGTGCTGCGTTACTGTCCTGCAGTAGATGAGTGGTCGGTGTTTGACATTTGCCGGCACCACGTGCGGAAGCAGCAGATGGTGTCTATAGAGGAGACGTTGTTCCTGGTCGGTGGCTTCAGACGGGACTCTCGGACTGGAGAGAGCGAGGATTCCCTGAGTGTACACTCATACAACACAGACTCCAGGGAGTGGAACTGCCTTAAAGTCAATACCTCAAAATCGGGGCTGAGCGTCAGCTGCACCCTACACAACGATGGCATCTACATCCTGAGCCGGGACATGAACCCCAACACCGTGGGGAGACACCGCATATTCCTCAAATACTGTGTGTTTACTGGGGTGTGCGAGTATGTACGGGGCCCCCCAACCGAGGGCAACAACATGACACTATTTTCCATGTACTTACCTCACCCTCCTTAAAGGGGCAAGTCAAAGAGAAGCCAACATCTACAACCCCACCAGGATGTGGACTGTGGATACACAAGCTCCTCCCACTGGAGGCCACAACCATTTCAAATGTCTTAAAGGGGTTGTCCACACTGGGCACCCCCATATCTTAGATGCACTGGAGTTACCCCTGTTATCTGGACAGCCAAAATAAAGTGTGGCTTCCCCTCCCTCATATAGAACAAGTATTGGGTGCTGTGTACTGGGTGACTTTGCTTATCACGGTGCAGACTTGTAGAGGATTACGCCTGATTTGTTGGATCCTGGTCCACTAAAACAGACATCCCCTTTAAGGGTGTTCTGTAGCACATTGTCAGTAAAGTTTTATTAAAAATAGGCCCATTCTTTGAGGCCTGTGTGATCACTTCCTGTGTTTACTTCAATGAACTTTATTGACAATCCTTTTAAACAAACATTCGACTCCAATACGACTTGTGAAGTTGCACAATTTTATGATTGCCCCTCAAATAATTGGGGCATCGCTGTTTAGGTCAAGTTGACGGCAGTGCCAAGGACCAGCAAAGCAAAAAAAAAAAAATACAATTTTTAATAAAACTTTTTTTGCATTTTGTGATATTTAATGACGTCCTGTGTGATATAAACAACAGGAATAAATGTGCTGCAAAATAAATTATTTAACCAGATAACGTCTATAAGTTTTTGTTTACCCCACCCCCACACTTTTTTTTTACATTCTTTGTACGATATAGTGCTATGTGTCTCCATGGTAACAGACTACAAGCAGCTGTGTGTAGTCTGACAAGGCAGTTATGTGTTACTGCCCTCTCTCTGCCCCTTGTATACTTAGTAGCACGTAACCAGTGGATCAGACTACGTCTTGCATGTTTTGTAGTCAGTTGCCATGGAGATACTTAGGTCTTTATAGGTGCTGTATACACCGAATGGTCAGATATTATGTAACACAACAATTTTAGCACATTATACAAAGAGCCGCCCCTTAGTGGGCGGGGAGAAGGGTGTGGCTTGGAATATAAAACTTATCATGGTTCCCCATGCTAATTCACTTATGCCGCGTTCACACGTACCGCTAGGCGTCCATCATAACGCGACGCTAGTGCACAGGGGGAACGCACATGCGTTTCCAGGGACCGCCCCCTGTGCGCTAGGGCCGCGTTATGAACGGACGCCTAGCGGTACGTGTGACCGCGACCTTAGAGTATGACGCTATGACACACAATTAAATATAATTGTAGATCCGTCAACAGCATCTTGCTGATGGTTTCTCTGTTGCGACATAATAGAACCAACTGGGCTAAAAGGAGCTTAAAGTCCAATCACAACAAGACTCGGCTGTGTGCTAATTGGCCAGTCAAAGTCTCTACATATCACTTAGGCCGGCGCAAACGCAGACAAAGTCGCGCCCACGGGGGCGGGCCTCGACCCGATCGCATCGGCGTTTCTATGGAAACGCCTGCGATCGGGAACGAGCCGCCGGTGTTTTGCGTTAATTTAACGCGAAACACCGGCGGCGCGTCCCCGATTGCAGGCGTTTCCATAGAAACGCCGATGCGATCGGGCTGAGGCCCGCCCTAGTGGGTGCGACTTTGTCTGCGTTTGCAAGCGCAGAAAAAACGCTACATATGGCACCAGCCTTAAGTTGAAGACACACGTGGCGTTTTTGGGCCGTTTTTGGGCTCTTTCTAGTTAGTGCGTTTTCAGATCGTAAAAAACGCATGCATTAAAAAACCCATCCGTTTTTTGAAAACACATGCGTTTTTGTCCGTTTTTCTGAACGCATGCGTTTTTTAAAAAAACGGATGGGTTTTTTAATGCATGCGTTTTTTACGATTTTAAAAAAACTGATGTGTTTTTTACAATCTGAAAACTAAAAACGGCCTAAAAACGCCACGTGTGTCTTCACCCTGAGGGCGCGTTCACACGTTGCGTTTTGGTTGCGTTTTCATTGCGTTTGAAACGCATGTACAACAGCTGATGTGAGGTAATTTGCCTAATTACATTACCGTTTATGCTTGTAAACGCAATGTTAACGCATGCGTTAACAAAACGCATGCGTTAACGCTTTGTTAACGCATGCGTTAACGTCGCGTTTACGATGCGTTTTGTTAACGCATGCGTTAACAGTGATGAAATTAGGCAAATCACCTCTCCTCAGCTGTTGTATATGCGTTTCAAACGCAATGAAAACGCAGGTCAAAACGCAACGTGTGAACGCGCCCTCAGAGCAACGAATCCGTCAACACCCAGTGGCTGATGGTTTCTGAGCTTTTCTTTTATATTCCTATTATATACTTGTACAGTCGCCTATATACAGCCACTGGCTGATGGTTTCACTGTTGCAAACTAATAGAATGAACGAAAAGATCAAAGAAAATGACAAAGAGAGTAACAAAGATACTAACTAATTAGTGTAAAGTTTTAAAGGAATTGTCCACTTTCAGCACATTACAGAAAATAATTAATATCGTTTGTGTAATGAAAAGTTATTGAATTTTCCTAATACTTTCTGTATAGATTCCTTAGTGGGGTTTTTTTTAGATCTCTGCTTGCTGTCACTCTATAGGAAGCTTCTATGTTTACCAGTCAATGGTCATGTGATGTCACACAGGTGTATGGCATTTGATTACACGGTGTCTTATAACGAGCCGTGCACCTGTGTGACATCACATGACCTTTTTTAGAATTCCCACTTTTATGTGAAATCTCTCTCGTTTACCTCTATAGAATCTCCACCAAAGTCACGTGACAATGAGCTGAGAGGAGTCAGATTTTACCTAAGATGAGTCAAGTTTATAGAGGCTGGTGGGGGAGGGTCACTTCAAATACCACTGTCTTTGGCTAAAAACATGCAACTGGTGTCATATTAAAGATAAGAATCTAATCTTTCAGTTGTGGTTCTGTGCTATAGACAAGGATGTAACTACAGCGATAGCAGCTGCTATGGGGCCCGCGGTGTCAGGGGGCCCCGGCATCAGAACTGACCCAGTAAAATATAGAGGATGTGCACAATTACATACATGTTATGCTGCATATTGTTCACCATGATATCTAACATCAGAACAACAGGACTAAAAAACTCTCATCTCTACTTCCCTACTGTGACAGATCTGTGTGAGGGCATGTTGCGTTTTGGTTGCGTTTTCGTTGCGTTTGAAACGCATTACAACAGCTTAGGAGAGGTGATTTGCCTAATTACATTACTGTTAACATTTTTGTTCACAAAACGCATTGTAAACTCAATGTTAATGCATGTGTTAACAATGCGTCCACACATGTGTTTCGTTAACATGTGTGTTAACATAGTGTTAACAAATATAAATAGCTATGTAATTAGGCAAATCACTTCTCCTCAGCTGTTGTAATGCATTTGAAACGCAACGAAAACGCAATGTGTGAACGCGCCCTAAGTGTATAAATGTATATATCACTGTATAAAGGGGCATGCATGAGTGTATAGATGTGTGTATGTGTGTAGATAAGTAAACAAGTAGTATGTATATTTTTTGAGGGTCCCGATTCAGAAGACACCCGTTCAATTAACAAACCTGCACCTAAAACCACCTCAAAGCTGATAACGGAGCAGCATTAACGGAAACGCGTGGACGCACCCATAAACAATGGGGGTCATTTACTAAGGGCCCGAATCGCGTTTTCCAGACGTGTTACCCGAATATTTCCGATTTGCGCCGATTTCCCCTGAATTGCCCCAGGATTTTGCCGCACGCGATCGGATTGTGGCGCATCGGCGCCGGCATGCACGCGACGGAAATCGGGGGGCGTGGCCGTATGAAAACCCCACGGATTCGGAAAAACCGCCGCATTTTTTTAAAAAAATGTGACGCGAAAACTGCACTTACCTTCACTCAGCCTGAGCCGGTGTATTCCAGTGCGTTCCGACGCTCTTCAGCGCAGCAGCGCCACCTGGTGGACGGCGCAGGAACTACCTTAATAAATCCCGTCCGGACCCGAATCCAGCGCCACTGGATCACGAATGGGCTGGGTAAGTAAATCTGCCCCAATGTATTTACCCGCCTGTATCTCTGGTTCTGTAGCTGATGCAATCTAAAAGATGAGTTATTTATCTTTAATACCACATCAGCAGCCCCTTTCTAGGTGCTATGGAATAGAAGTTAGAGATGTCTGAAGTGAGCCTCCTCCTGCTGTTTCTAAACTCATCTTAGACAATAAATGACTCTTCTCAGCTCATTGTCACATGACTTTGGAGGAGACGTCACATGAAGGGGGAACATTTCATCCCCGACCTGAGGGGGTAAAGTAGTTCAATCGGGTAAAACCTGGTGATAAAGACACGGGACAGAGCAATTATGTTAGTGAACAGCAGGGGGAGCTGATGGATCATCTGTGCCTAATAATGGAGAATTCGGGAGGTCACCGAGTTTGTCGGTTTGATGGCGAATGTTAAGATTGATAAATTCTTACATTCCGTATAGAACTCCCGGACCGGAAGGAATTCCATTGTATGGATGTGGGGGATCGGTAGTAGATCCTTATAGCCAGGGGACGACTATCACAGGCCCTGGGAGGGATCATCATGATTGTGGATGAGGACCTGTAGAGGACCTTTTAAAGGTCCATGAATGGCTCCTGTATGAGGAGTGTGGGGGATCTATATACTCCTACTACTAGATAAGAAGATCCGATCCATCCACCACAGCCTAGGACTGCACACAGCAACTTGCTGATGGTTTCCATGTATTAATACAACCTAAAAGTAGATAAAGGTGGACTATAAGGATGACACATGTTCTGGTGCCGGTGCTGGGTCCAATGTTAGACAAATATAGGGGGGGGGGGTATCCTGGAGCCTCTTATAAAGGAACATTATGTGACCTGGAACCATGAGACTTATTAAAGGAGAAGTTGTGCTGAATGGCCGCCTGTGCTCTATGAGAGATAAGTCACTCTGTGGTCAGTACCGACCCTGCTGGGCTCTGATCTGGAAGCAGCGTGCAAAGCAGTCAGGAAACGGCTGGCTGCTCCGTCACTTTAAGAGTCCACAGACCTCCAGGCCGCCAGGGCACCTGTGCAAACATGTCTGGAGGTCCCCGCCCGGGCTACCTGGGTGGGCTGCAGTCAGGAAGGAGTTAAACTTCTAGCAGGGGCCAGTGGGGGGTTCTGACAGGTCAGTAGTTTCTGGCTGTGATGGAGATATAACTCCCATCGTGTAAGAAAGGTGGGAGTAGTTGTGTCTTACAATATAACTAGGTATGTTGTTAGTACACACTACTCAGATTAGCTCCTCCAAGTGCACTGAGGATGTGACCTAACACTGCTGTGCTCTGTGCTCTCTGCAGCCCTATAGGGATGTGTAGTCAGACCTTCTTATATGTTGCTGGTAGCAGCCTGACTTTGAAGCTGTCCTCACACTGCTGTGTTCTGTGCTCTCTGTAGACACTATTAGCTAATGGCCAGCTATGGAAAGCTATGTTGTTAGTAGCAGCAGGACTGTGAAATATGGATTTATATACCAGGGTTGCAGCTTCAAGCGTATTGCAGTCATGTCCTCACACTGCTGTGCTCTGTGGTGTTTGCAGCCAGTGTTTGGTATTGTCCCTGGAGATATGTGTAATCAGACCTCACACTGCTGTGCTCTGTGCTCTCTGCAGCCCTATAGGGATGTGTAGTCAGACCTTCTTATATGTTGCTGGTAGCAGCCTGACTTTGAAGCTGTCCTCACACTGCTGTGTTCTGTGCTCTCTGTAGACACTATTAGCTAATGGCCAGCTATGGAAAGCTATGTTGTTAGTAGCAGCAGGACTGTGAAATATGGATTTATATACCAGGGTTGCAGCTTCAAGCGTATTGCAGTCATGTCCTCACACTGCTGTGCTCTGTGGTGTTTGCAGCCAGTGTTTGGTATTGTCCCTGGAGATATGTGTAATCAGACCTCACACTGCTGTGCTCTGTGCTCTCTGCAGCCTGTGTTATGTATTGTCCCTGGAGAGATGTGTAATCAGTCCTCACACTGCTGTGCTCTGTGCTCTCTGCAGCCAGTGTTATGTATTGTCCCTGGAGAGATGTGTAATCAGACCTCACACTGCTGTGCTCTGTGCTCTCTGCAGCCAGTGTTATGTACTGTCCCTGGAGATATGTGTAATCAGTCCTCACACTGCTGTGCTCTGTGCTCTCTGCAGCCTGTGTTATGTATTGTCCCTGGAGAGATGTGTAATCAGTCCTCACACTGCTGTGCTCTGTGCTCTCTGCAGCCAGTGTTATGTATTGTCCCTGGAGAGATGTGTAATCAGACCTCACACTGCTGTGCTCTGTGCTCTCTGCAGCCAGTGTTATGTACTGTCCCTGGAGATATGTGTAATCAGTCCTCACACTGCTGTGCTCTGTGCTCTCTGCAGCCTGTGTTATGTATTGTCCCTGGAGAGATGTGTAATCAGTCCTCACACTGCTGTGCTCTGTGCTCTCTGCAGCCAGTGTTATGTATTGTCCCTGGAGAGATGTGTAATCAGACCTCACACTGCTGTGCTCTGTGCTCTCTGCAGCCAGTGTTATGTACTGTCCCTGGAGAGATGTGTAATCAGACCTCACACTGCTTTGCTCTGTGTTCTCTGCAGCCAGTGTTAGATATTGGCCCTGGAGGGATGTGTAGTCAGACCTCACACTGCTGTGCTCTGTGCTCTCTGCAGCCAGTGTTATGTATTGTCCCTGGAGAGATGTGTAATCAGACCTCACACTGCTGTGCTCTGTGCTCTCTGCAGCCAGTGTTATGTATTGTCCCTGGAGAGAAGTGTAATCAGACCTCACACTGCTGTGCTCTGTGCTCTCTGCAGCCAGTGTTATGTATTGTCCCTGGAGAGATGTGTAATCAGACCTCACACTGCTGTGCTCTGTGCTCTCTGCAGCCTGTGTTATGTATTGTCCCTGGAGAGATGTGTAATCAGTCCTCACACTGGTGTGCTCTGTGCTCTCTGCAGCCAGTGTTATGTATTGTCCCTGGAGAGATGTGTAATCAGACCTCACACTGCTGTGCTCTGTGCTCTCTGCAGCCAGTGTAGTGTATTGTCCCTGGAGAGATGTGTAATCAGACCTCACACTGCTGTGCTCTGTGCTCTCTGCAGCCAGTGTTATGTATTGTCCCTGGAGAGATGTGTAATCAGACCTCACACTGCTGTGCTCTGTGCTCTCTGCAGCCAGTGTTATGTACTGTCCCTGGAGAGATGTGTAATCAGACCTCACACTGCTGTGCTCTGTGCTCTCTGCAGCCTGTGTTATGTATTGTCCCTGGAGAGATGTGTAATCAGTCCTCACACTGCTGTGCTCTGTGCTCTCTGCAGCCAGTGTTATGTATTGTCCCTGGAGAGATGTGTAATCAGACCTCACACTGCTGTGCTCTGTGCTCTCTGCAGCCAGTGTTGTGTATTGTCCCTGGAGAGATGTGTAATCAGACCTCACACTGCTTTGCTCTGTGTTCTCTGCAGCCAGTGTTAGATATTGGCCCTGGAGGGATGTGTAGTCAGACCTCACACTGCTGTGCTCTGTGCTCTCTGCAGCCAGTGTTATGTATTGTCCCTGGAGAGATGTGTAATCAGACCTCACACTGCTGTGCTCTGTGCTCTCTGCAGCCAGTGTTATGTATTGTCCCTGGAGAGAAGTGTAATCAGACCTCACACTGCTGTGCTCTGTGCTCTCTGCAGCCAGTGTTATGTATTGTCCCTGGAGAGATGTGTAATCAGACCTCACACTGCTGTGCTCTGTGCTCTCTGCAGCCTGTGTTATGTATTGTCCCTGGAGAGATGTGTAATCAGTCCTCACACTGCTGTGCTCTGTGCTCTCTGCAGCCAGTGTTATGTATTGTCCCTGGAGAGATGTGTAATCAGACCTCACACTGCTGTGCTCTGTGCTCTCTGCAGCCAGTGTAGTGTATTGTCCCTGGAGAGATGTGTAATCAGACCTCACACTGCTGTGCTCTGTGCTCTCTGCAGCCAGTGTTATGTATTGTCCCTGGAGAGATGTGTAATCAGACCTCACACTGCTGTGCTCTGTGCTCTCTGCAGCCTGTGTTATGTATTGTCCCTGGAGAGATGTGTAATCAGTCCTCACACTGCTGTGCTCTGTGCTCTCTGCAGCCAGTGTTATGTATTGTCCCTGGAGAGATGTGTAATCAGACCTCACACTGCTGTGCTCTGTGCTCTCTGCAGCCAGTGTAGTGTATTGTCCCTGGAGAGATGTGTAATCAGACCTCACACTGCTGTGCTCTGTGCTCTCTGCAGCCAGTGTTATGTATTGTCCCTGGAGAGATGTGTAATCAGACCTCACACTGCTGTGCTCTGTGCTCTCTGCAGCCAGTGTTATGTACTGTCCCTGGAGAGATGTGTAATCAGACCTCACACTGCTTTGCTCTGTGTTCTCTGTAGCCAGTGTTAGATATTGGCCCTGGAGGGATGTGTAGTCAGACCTCACACTGCTGTGCTCTGTGCTCTCTGCAGCCAGTGTTATGTATTGTCCCTGGAGAGATGTGTAATCAGACCTCACACTGCTGTGCTCTGTGCTCTCTGCAGCCAGTGTTATGTATTGTCCCTGGAGAGAAGTGTAATCAGACCTCACACTGCTGTGCTCTGTGCTCTCTGCAGCCAGTGTTATGTATTGTCCCTGGAGAGATGTGTAATCAGACCTCACACTGCTGTGCTCTGTGCTCTCTGCAGCCTGTGTTATGTATTGTCCCTGGAGAGATGTGTAATCAGTCCTCACACTGCTGTGCTCTGTGCTCTCTGCAGCCAGTGTTATGTATTGTCCCTGGAGAGATGTGTAATCAGACCTCACACTGCTGTGCTCTGTGCTCTCTGCAGCCAGTGTTGTGTATTGTCCCTGGAGAGATGTGTAATCAGACCTCACACTGCTTTGCTCTGTGTTCTCTGCAGCCAGTGTTAGATATTGGCCCTGGAGGGATGTGTAGTCAGACCTCACACTGCTGTGCTCTGTGCTCTCTGCAGCCAGTGTTATGTATTGTCCCTGGAGAGATGTGTAATCAGACCTCACACTGCTGTGCTCTGTGCTCTCTGCAGCCAGTGTTATGTATTGTCCCTGGAGAGAAGTGTAATCAGACCTCACACTGCTGTGCTCTGTGCTCTCTGCAGCCAGTGTTATGTATTGTCCCTGGAGAGATGTGTAATCAGACCTCACACTGCTGTGCTCTGTGCTCTCTGCAGCCTGTGTTATGTATTGTCCCTGGAGAGATGTGTAATCAGTCCTCACACTGCTGTGCTCTGTGCTCTCTGCAGCCAGTGTTATGTATTGTCCCTGGAGAGATGTGTAATCAGACCTCACACTGCTGTGCTCTGTGCTCTCTGCAGCCAGTGTAGTGTATTGTCCCTGGAGAGATGTGTAATCAGACCTCACACTGCTGTGCTCTGTGCTCTCTGCAGCCAGTGTTATGTATTGTCCCTGGAGAGATGTGTAATCAGACCTCACACTGCTGTGCTCTGTGCTCTCTGCAGCCAGTGTTATGTACTGTCCCTGGAGAGATGTGTAATCAGACCTCACACTGCTTTGCTCTGTGTTCTCTGTAGCCAGTGTTAGATATTGGCCCTGGAGGGATGTGTAGTCAGACCTCACACTGCTGTGCTCTGTGCTCTCTGCAGCCAGTGTTATGTATTGTCCCTGGAGAGATGTGTAATCAGACCTCACACTGCTGTGCTCTGTGCTCTCTGCAGCCAGTGTTATGTATTGTCCCTGGAGAGAAGTGTAAGCAGACCTCACACTGCTGTGCTCTGTGCTCTCTGCAGCCAGTGTTATGTATTGTCCCTGGAGAGATGTGTAATCAGACCTCACACTGCTGTGCTCTGTGCTCTCTGCAGCCTGTGTTATGTATTGTCCCTGGAGAGATGTGTAATCAGTCCTCACACTGCTGTGCTCTGTGCTCTCTGCAGCCAGTGTTATGTATTGTCCCTGGAGAGATGTGTAATCAGACCTCACACTGCTGTGCTCTGTGCTCTCTGCAGCCAGTGTTGTGTATTGTCCCTGGAGAGATGTGTAATCAGACCTCACACTGCTTTGCTCTGTGTTCTCTGCAGCCAGTGTTAGATATTGGCCCTGGAAGGATGTGTGGTGAGACCTTTGTATATTTGGCTGGGGGCAGCAGGACTGTGAAACTTTCATCACACTGCTGTGTTCTGTGCTCTTTGTAGACAATATTAGATAATGGTCCTGGAGAGCTGTTCCATCCATCCTATAGCAGCAGGACTTTGAAAAATGGTTTTATATTCCAGCATTGTACTGGGGATGTGTCCTTACACTGCTTTGCACTGTGCTCTCCGCAGCCAGTGTTAGGTATTGTCCTTGAAAAGGCAATTACTCAATCTTTGTGTATGTAGCTGGTAGCAGCAGGACTGTGAAATATGGATTTATATTCTAGTATTGTACTGGGGATGTGTCCTCACACTGCTGTGCTCTGGGCTCTCTGCATCTAGTGTTAGGTATTGTCCCTGGAGAGGCAAGTAATCAACCTTTGTGTATGTAGTTGGTAGCAGCAGGACTGTGATAAATGGATTTATATTCCAGGATTGTAATGGGGGCCAGTCCTCACACTGCTGTGCTTTCTGCGTTCAACCGCTTCACAGCTCCTCATACTCTGCTTTCTGTGATTGCTGTATTTAGCCATTAATCTGCTACAGATTTTACTCAGAGAAGATAAGGACAGTGGAGCAAGCACATTGCACAGAGCTAATTGCACAGCAGTGTGAGGACACAATCCCTTCTTTACACTCCTTCAGAATTGGCTCAGATTACATCTCATCCTTAAAGGGATTGTTTGGAATTAGAATAATGCATACAGCGCCACGAAGGTCCACAGGTTGTGTGAGGTATTGTGGGTCAACATCCTCATTATAAGAGAACTAAGCCGTAATACCAGACATGACAGACAGGTGAGCCACTGTGTTTGAAATTAGCTGTACAACCCCTTTAAGATGCCCCCTTAAATCAACACTTGAGGAATGTAAGCTATGACTGTATACTAAGTTAATATCAGCTTTATTGTATAATCTGTATACAGTTAGCTCTGGAGCTCCCCCTAGTGGCGACTGAGCTATAGGGTTATTTTGAGAATTCAGGAAGTAAAGGGGTCTCCACGACTAAGATAGTGCTCATTAATATCAGATAAGAGGGGGGTTGCACACGCCGTTTCCCCCAAATTAGCTTTGTGGAGTGACTGTGCAGCGCCACACAGTGTACAGTGGCTGTTATTGGTATTGCAGCTGATTCCTATTCATTTGAATGGGAATTAGCTGCAAACAGGCTTTGCCTTATATCCGGTTTATTATATAATCTGTATACAGTTAGCTCTGGAGCTCCCTCTAGTGGCGATTGATCTATAAGGTTACAGCACTTTTTTGAGAATGGAGGAACTTAAAGGGATTTTCCACACCTGAGATATTGATCATAAATATCAGATTGGAGGGGGTTACACACTTTATATCCCTCTAATTAGCTGGGTGAAGAGACTGTACAGCACCACACATTGTACAGTGTCTGTTCTTGGTATTGCAACTGAATGGGAATTAGCTGCAAACAGGCCTCGCCTAATATCCGGTTTATTGTATAATCTGTATACAGTTAGCTCCGGAGCTCCCCCTAGTGGTGACTGAGCTATAGGGTTGTAGCACTTTTTTTTTTTTTTTAAGAATTCCCTGGAAGTTCAGGAACTTAACGGCGTTTTCCATGACTATGATCTCAATCATTAATATCATATTAGGGGGCACACCAAATATTCCCCTAATTTTTACTGTGCAGCGCCACACATTGTACAGTGGCTGTTCTTGGTATTGCAACTGAATGGGAATTAGCTGCGAACAGGCCTTGCCTTATATCAGGTTTATTGTATAATCTGTATACAGTTAGCTCCTGAGCTCCCCCTAGTGGTGACTATAAAGTTGTAACACTTTTTTTTCATAATTCCCCGCAAGTTCAAAAACTTAAAGGGGTTTTCCAATACTAAGATATCAATAATTACTATCATATTAACATTAATATTATGACTGTACAGTGCGGCACATTGTACAGTGGCTGTTCTTGGTATTGCAGCTCAGTCCTATTCATTTGAATGGGAATAAGATCCAAATTATAATCCCCCTTAAATTTGTTTAAAGTTGTGTTCATCCTGAGCCCCCTGCTTCATGTACAGTAAGTACAGATATATAATGCACGTGACATGCTGATTTTGTAAATGCCATCAGGTTCTTAGGAAAGCTGAGTCCCATCAGAGGTGGATCCCTGCATCAGTATTTGACTATTATGTTGCATAGGGGATAACGTATGGACCTATAGCCTGAGGTTATAGGTCCTATAGGTGGCGATACTGTGCACCATCCTCACCCCACATACAACTTGTACTGTCCCTTTAAGCGCAGTCCACACTTGCTATAAATAGCGCAGTATTTTTCCTGTAATACCAAGTGTTTATGAGGACGTGGGTTGTAAATTTGGCCCCCGATCACCCGCGGTGGTTGGGTGGGGGGGTTGTTTCAGAACCAGACTGCGCTTTGCTTACTTTGGACACTGGATTTATTACACATTCTGTACAAATTCCACCAGTCGCCACATTTCATACATGCACAATAGAGAAAAAAATAAAAATAAAATAATAATAATAATAACAATAATAATGTTCAATAAAATATAAAAAAAAATAAAATAATAAAAAAATCAAACAAAAAAAAAAACACATAAAATCTCGGCGAGTTCTGGACGTAAAGTGCAACATGAAACGGGACGCCAGCAGCACAAGGATTAAAAAAAAAAAAAATTATAACACAATAAATACAGAAGTCAACCAATAAATAAGGGGAGGGGGCCGCAAGGGGGGGCGGCTGTGCAGTATTACAGACGGCGGGGGGGGGGGGGGCGGGGGGACAGCGCACGTGGGGTCCGGGGGACGGTCTCTGATCATTGGATATTTACAGGAAATAAATACATCACAAAATGTGCAAGTCCAGAATTTCTTTTTTCGCTTTGTTTCCGCTGCTTCCCCGCTCACTTTTTATTTTTTAATTTTTTTTTTAATATATTTTTTTTTGTTCCATGTAATGTCTCTTCAATAGAAGTGGAAGCTCCAGTTGAATTGCGAACTCATTGCGAACTGCGGAGAGAAGAGAAAAAAAAATAGGGTTAAAGTGAGGCCGAAAACGCGGGAACAAAATGCAAGAAACAGAGCAAAAACTAAGAGAATAAAATCACAGAAACAAAAAATGTAATAAAAAAAAAAAAAATTAAATTAAAAGAAAAAAAAAACATTAACTTGAAAATGGTAAAAATAAATCTAAGAAATCAACGGAGAATAAAAAATGACAAAACAAAAAGTATAAAATATCACTGGATTTAAAAAAAACCCAACAACCTAAAAATGATAAAAATGAATCTAAAATATCAATAAAGTAATAATAGCAAAAAATGATCATTTAAAAAAAGAAAAAAAAGATAGAATATTATTTTATACTATAGTATATAGCAGTGATGGCAAACCTTTTAGAGGCCGAGTGCCCAAACTACAACAAAGACCCACTTATTTATCGCAAAGTGCCAACACAGAAATTTAATTTGTGATTTATACTTCCTTCTCTGTCACAGTTTTCATTGATACCAGCACCTGAGGACACCAACAAAGCAGAAAATAGTCCCTGGTACAGCTGTCACTTTAAAATAGCTCTGTGCACAGCAAGTCCTGGGCTGTCTGGGACTGCAGGAAGATACCTGGAGTCATCTCTGGTGATGGCCGAGTGCCCACAGAAAGGACTACGAGTGCCACCTCTGGCACCAGTGCCATAGGTTAGCCATCACTGGTATATAGTAATAATATATAATAATAGTATAATATCAAATGTTCTAATGGAGATTTTGGAGGGTGCGGGGAGTTGATACTTGTGAACCATTTCCGGAAAATCATATTCCCAATAAAAGGGGAGGAGCTGTGACATTCCGGCCAATCACAAGTTAAGGAAATCCACTGCTGCAGCCAGAGATGAGTCACTTCCTGTCAATTAAGGCGGAACAGGAAATGGAGATTCAACAGGAAGTCTGTGATACATGGAGGTATCGGGGATCAGCGAGTTGTGTTTTTCTTCTATTTTGTAATTTTCTGTTCTTTCTATCCTGAGATTTTTATTCGATATTCTTTTTTATATTGATACATTAATTATTTTCATTAGATTCTTTTTGTGTTAAACTAAAATCCAATAAAGTTTTGATACGTCATTTGAAAGTGGCCTTTTTAGTAAAAAATTTTTGGCCTAAGCTTAGTCCCCCCCCCCTTACCTAGAAGGCCTAGACAAGGATCCCCTCACTATAGGCTTTAACCAGTGTCCTGGGAGGAGCAGGGAACATCTTCCATTATCCAGAGATGTAAATTTGTTGTTCCCGACATATTTGGGGGCAGGCAGGAATGTCTTGAGACGTCTCGGCTCTCCTCGGAGACTACATCCCTCTCTCTCTGTATTACTGGTGGTTTTCGCTCGTCCAGGATGCACTTAAATTTCACCGCCTTGCAGTAAAATTTGCAGTTTGCTCGGAAATTCACAAAAAGCGTTGGCCCACGCGTTGATGAGGGAGGATGGAAAGCTCCGGCTTAAGAAAGATCTCGCCTGGATTCTACGAGATAACTCATGTACAGCTCTGATTCGGGAACAATCTGCCTTAAGGAGGCCAAAGACCTCCATGAGAATCTAAAAAGGTGGCTGTGAAATCACTGGACCACGTAGGTTGACATCCAACTTTTTGGACCATCTTGACCCCTTATTAGACATCAAGAATTAGGCGGCCTATCCTACTCAATTAAAATTGTCGATGGAACCCATCCATGGGTTGTATTACATGCAGAAGACCTCAGCTCTATCCTGTCAATTTTGGTTGATTGGTTAGCGATTGTTGGTCAACCTCGTGGTAAATGTTGTGGGTGGCCAGTTCCGCAACTCAAATCCTCCTTATTTTCCAAAGTCTTCCACCTATAGGTTCATCACCCCTATTTATGCACCAATGTAGGACCCACCCAACCATTACCCATCATGCCCAGCTCTTACTACTGACCTGATACCCAGCTCTTCCCACCAAAGCTCCGATCCGGGCGGGTCTTGAAGACTTTCTAACGCTGACCGCTCCCTCCTCTTCCTCTTCTCTTGCTCCTTCCTCTTTCCAGGTTTCCCCTTCTTCTTCTTCCCATGAATTTTAGGAGGTTTGTGTGTCTCCTGAGTCAGGTGACTTGTGACGGCCTCCTCTTCGCCCACCAGCCGCAGGGTGTTAAAGTTCTTGACGCTGGGGACCGGTCGTGGCGATTCATCTGGCGCTGCCCGTATTTCTGCCGTGTTTACCCCTTCTATGAGGCTTTGTAGGAATATTCTCCGGCGGAGTTCTTGGAGGGATCTGCCTTTATCGTGGAGGAGCTGATGTTCTGAGACGGCCCGGCGCCTACACAAGAGGAAGCAAGGAGCCGTTAGACGAGAAGGGGACATCCATATTCGACAGATCTAAACCATCACAGCAATACCCTACGTAATGTTACATAAATCTGTATTTTTAAGATCTCTGCTTGCTGTTAGTTAACAGAAATAATAATTTTCTTTACATTCAACATTAGACAAAACCCAAATCTCTCCCCTGGATTTCGGACCATGTTACGAGGGATTATCTGCCTTAAGGTATTAAAAGGACAAATTCTACGAGAAAGTTGCAGAACTTTTACATAGTAACAATGACTGAGGTCGGATGTGGTCAATAGTAAATCCAGCGGCGGCGTCTTGTATTCGATGGGTCCGGATGTCGGAGTTTTTTTATTATATGGCTTTTGTGGGATGAGCTGAAGCGTTTTCACATCTGACATGAACATCTTGAAAGTGAATACCAGAGCGGGCGTACTGAGGCCTGACTATGTACGCCCCCTACAGCTCCTATAAACCTTCCGTATACTCATACTACAGGGTTTATACTTCTGTGCCCTCTCGGGAACCTTTCATTTGTCGGGGTTACATTGTAGCTTCTTGCAGAACTGGGGAGGAACGCAATGGAGGGGTCACGGAGATGTTGCACCTTTAGCCTCGGGACTGGTGGAGGTCCCAGAGGTCAAGACAGTTTTACCTGTAGGCGACCACCGACCGAGACACAGCCATATCTGTATTCTAGTAGTTATTCCCTCATATACATTGAGGGTTAAACAGGGGACTTCAACTACATTCAACTTTGTTAACTTCGTTAAAGATTCAATCTTTCGAGAGGTGATTTCGGGGTCCTGCCTGAGTAGTATTCCTCCCCGTTGCATTGTCTGACCCCTTCTCCCTCCCTTTTAACAATGCAGCGTTTATCTGAGCGCGTAGCCGGGGGCTTGTCTCCCATGCAGATATAATTACACGTCTCCTGTAAAGAGTTACATGTGCTCACTTGATTCCGCGCTGTAGGATCCGTCCTGTAGGATTAATCCCTTTATGTGGGTGTCAGACGGATTTGCCCGGGAGGCTGAGTTTGATATCAACGCGCACGTGTCGATAATCATAACGTGTGGCGCAATAAGAAGTGATCACATGTACAAGGAGGCTGCGCCGGCTGACCTCAGCCATGACCTCAGAGATGACCTCAGAGATGACCTCAGCCATGACCTCAGCCATGACCTCAGCGTTGGATAGGAAGAAGTTCTGCAACGTTATAATAGATGTTTCAATTCCTCTCCTTGTGCAAGTATCTGCTGTGTGTCTGTATATAAACCTGGACAGAGAGTCTGTTACAATGTATCAGTTTTGACAAAGAGAGAGATCTTGCTTAGGATATATTCAAACATGGCGGATTGTTACGAAAATATCTACATCTGTGTTATTTCATTTGCACAAATTTCTGATGTGAATTTACTCTTAAGGGCTCATTCACACAAACGTAATGGGAATCTATATGCATATCGGTCCCCATTGACGTCTATGGCACCCGGTGTCTCACCGCACTATGACCGTGCATAGCAAAATATGTCCTAGATTTCGCCGTGTCACACTGTAACAAATTCCCAGCTGTGTAGATAATTCATAGAGGTTGCATGCTATAAGTTGAAGAATTCCAGAATACGGCAAACTGGATAGAAAGCGGAACAATCCGCTCACTGCGTGGGTCCGCACGCAGATTATCGGACGTTTGCATGCAACACATACATATACTGTATATATAGACATACACTAAGTAATGAGGACAGAGCAGGTCTCTTACACTCGGCCGCTGAGCCCCTGCGTCGGTCTCCCGTCAGCGGGGAAAGAACAACTTAAGATGAAGACGGCCAAACTGCAATGTGGAAGGAGACTCCGCAACATCCTGAGAGTAACCAAGACCTGCATGGAAGAGACAGACGTGATCAGAGACCGAGGTCCATGGTGGTAGGGCGTCTCCCTCTTGGAACATAGTTATTAGGTTACCGTTTTTATGCTAGGGTTACTGCATACGGGTGTGTGGATTAGGGTTAGTGCATTGGAGTTAACTGGTTGGGTAAGTTGGGTAGGGTGCGTGGGTTAGGGTTAGTTGTTTAGGGTGCATGGGTTAGGGTTAGTGCATTAGAGTTGATTGGTTAGGGTTAGTTGGTTAGGGTGCGTGGGTTAGGGTTAGTTGGTTAGGGTGCGTGGGTTAGGGTTAGTTGTTTAGGGTGCATGGGTTAGGGTTAGTGCATTAGAGTTGATTGGTTAGGGTTAGTTGGTTAGGGTGCGTGGGTTAGGGTTAGTGCATTAGGGTTAGTCGTTTAGGGTACGTGGGTTAGGGTTAGTGCATTAGAGTTAATTGGAAAGGGTTAGTTGGTTAGGGTGCGTGGGTTAGTGCATTAGGGTTAGTTGGTTAGGGTGCGTGGGTTAGTGCATTAGGGTTAGTTGGTTAGGGTGCGTGGGTTAGTGCATTAGGGTTAGTCGTTTAGGGTGCATGGGTTAGGGTTAGTGCATTAGGGTTAGTCGTTTAGGGTGCATGGGTTAGGGTTAGTGCATTAGGGTTAGTTGGTTAGGGTGCGTGGGTTAGGATTAGTTGGTTAGGGTGCGTGGGTTAGGATTAGTTGGTTAGGGTGCATGGGTTAGGGTTGGTGCATTAGAGTTGATTGGTTAGGGTTAGTTGGTTAGGGTGCATGGGTTAGGGTTAGTGCATTAGGGTTAGTCGTTTAGGGTGCATGGGTTAGGGTTAGTGCATTAGGGTTAGTTGGTTAGGGTGCATGGGTTAGGGTTAGTGCATTAGGGTTAGTCGTTTAGGGTGCATGGGTTAGGGTTGGTGCATTAGGGTTAGTTGGTTAGGGTGCATGGGTTAGGGTTAGTGCATTAGGGTTAGTCGTTTAGGGTGCATGATTGGAGTTATTCCATTAGGGTTAGTGTAAAAAAGCTCGGTCATAACCGGTGTGATGCATAGTGGGAGGCGGCAGAGCCGGTGTATACTCTCACCTGTGGAATATTTCCAGCACTCGCTAGCAGATAATTTCCTTTTTCGAGAATAAATAAGAGAAAAAGAAAGACCTAAAAACAAAACAAAAAGAAATGCTATTAGTCTAACATAATATAATCCATCCGTAATCCTATGACACGATCTTCCTGATGATAATAACATGCAGCCAGGAAACCATACAAGTCACGTTATGTATACAATGGAGATATCTGGATCATTTTATGGCCACCGGTGTGATGGACAGTAATTTTGTCGGATGATATGATTTTATGCCCATAGGGGGTGCTCTTGTAGCATCTGTTTTTTTTTTTACTTCCAGAGAGACAAAGACGGCTTCGTACTGTAGTGGAATCTTTTCCGATGCCTTTACTTGCTAACCTTGCCCTGTCCTGCCTAGGTAGACACTGGATCTAAAGTATGTACCCCCCGGCCGGCGGTGCTGCATACTGATGCCAGGATCTCCGTACATAGTAGAAAATATTGACACTTTAAGTGGTAATACACTAATGGCAAATCCAGATCAATCCATTCATCCCGACTCCAATCCCGACACGGCAGCTCTGTGTCGGATCGTCTGTCCTCATTGTCTTGTGACTTCCTAATGTCGACCCTTAACCTAAACGTTTAGCTTCTCCCAAACCAGACAACACCGACCCAAAGCAGCGGTACTACACAATGTACAACAACCCCCATCCTCCAGGCGTGACAGCTCCTCCGGGCTGCAGACTTGTGGGGGAGTACAGTGAAATATTTCTATAATCTCTGCATGAAAAACAATGATTATTTTAGCTCGGAAAACTTGTGGGTTTTGGATGCCGACTGCACATGGAACGGGATCAGACTGAGGTTTGTGCGCGTTCCACGGGGAGGTGAGAGGGGGCAGACGGATCCATTACTGACCCTAAATACACTGCAAGAACCGCGGCACCTGAGAGAAATCTGTATGACATGCGGAACGCAGCAAACCCGACCAACTATGGGAAACCCAGGACTAATAATAGCAACAATAACTACACAAAAAGACAGGAAAGAAACCGATTGTTATAATAATAAATACACACACATAGATAGATAGAAATGAAATAGATAGATAAAAGATAGATAGGAGATAGATAGATAGATAGATAGATAGATAGATAGATAGGAGATAGATAGGAGATAGATAGATAGATATGAGATAGATAGATAGATAGATAGATAGATAGATAGATAGATAGATAGATAGATAGGAGATAGATAGATAGATAGATAGGAGATAGATAGGAGATAGATAGATATGAAATAGATAGGAGATAGATAGATAGATAGATAGATATGAGATAGATAGATAGATAGATAGATAGATAGATAGATAGATATGAGATAGATAGATAGATAGGAGATAGATAGATAGATAGATAGGAGATAGATAGATAGATAGATAGATAGATATGAAATAGATAGATATGAAATAGATAGGAGATAGATAGATATATAGATAGATAGATTTGATAGATAGGAGGTAGATAGATATGAGATAGATAGAGAGGAGATAGATAGATAGATAGATAGATAGGAGATAGATAGATAGATAGATAGATAGATATGATATAGATCGATAGATAGATAGGAGATAGATAGATAGGAGATAGATAGATAGACAGACAGACAGATAGATAGGAGATAGATAGATAGGAGATAGATAGATAGGAGATAGATAGATAGATAGGAGATAGATAGATAGATAGGAGATAGATAGATAGATAGGAGATAAATAGATAGGAGATGGATAGATATGAGATAGATAGATAGATATGAGATAGATAGATAGATAGGAGATAGATAGGAGATAGATAGATAGATAGGAGATAGAAAGATAGATAGATAGGAGATAGATAGACAGATAGATAGATAGATAGATAGGAGGTAGATAGATAGATATGAGATAGATAGATAGATAGATAGATAGATAGGAGATAGATAGATAGATAGGAGATAGATAGATAGATAGATAGATAAGAGATAAATAATAATAAATAGACAAATTGATAGAAATAGATAAATATTAAACATAGGATATACATCCAGATAAATACATTACAGATAGATATTGTGTAGATGAAGAACCACAACATATTGTGAATATCCGCACATTCCCCTCTGTCTGTTCTCCTTGTAGGGCACATAATACACAATGACAATAGTGTCACCATCTAATTATATCCAACTAGTACAAATGTCACTGTGACTGTGCAACATTTTTCTCCTTAGTCACTAGTATGCACCATCCATTCCCTGCACCGGGGTATATGTCCTCTAATACTCCTCCATCTCCAGGAGTAGCTATCATTCAATACCCCCTCAGCTGTAAATGTATCCTTCCTAAAGTACTTCCTATCTGCAGGGGTAGCTCTTCCTAAGTACTCCCCCTAGGAGCAGGGGTAGCTCTCCTCTAATACTCCTCCATATGCAGGGGCAGCTATCATTCATTACTCCACCAGCTGTAGAAGTAGCTCTCCTCCAGTACTCCCCTATCTGCAGGGGTAGCTCTCCTCCAGTACTCCCCCATCTGCAGGGGTAGCTCTCCTCCAGTACTCCCCTATCTGAAGGGGTAGCTCTCCTCTAATACTCCTCCACATGCAGGGGCAGCTATCATTCATTACTCCACCAGCTGTAGAAGTAGCTCTCCTCCAGTACTCCCCTATCTGCAGGGGTAGCTCTCCTCCACTACTCCCCCATCAGCAGGGGTAGCTTCCCTCCAGTACTCCCCCATCTGCAGGGGTAGCTCTCCTTCATTAGACCCCCATTTGCAGGGGTAGCTCTCCTCCAGTACTCCCCCATCTGCAGGGGTTGCTCTCCTCCAGTACTCCCCCATCTGCAGGGGTAGCTCTCCTTCAGTACTCCCCCACCTACAGGGGTAGATCTCCTCCAGTAGTCCCCCATCTGCAGGGGTAGCTCTCCATCAGTACTCTCCCATCTGCAGGGGTAGCTTTCCGCCAGTACTTCCCCATTTGCAGGGGTTGCTCTCCTCCAGTACTCCCCAATCTGCAGGGGTAGCTTTCTTTTAGTATTCCCCAATCTGCAGGGGTAGCTCTTCTTTAGTACTCCCCCATCTGCAGGGGTAGCTCTCCATCAGTACTCCCCCATCTACAGGAGTAGATCTCCTCCAGTAGTCTCCCATCTGCAGGGGTAGCTCTCCTCCAGTACTCCCCCATCTGCAGGGGTAGCTCTCCTCCAGTACTCCCCCATCTGCAGGGGTAGCTCTCCTCCAGTACTCCCCCATCTGCAGGGGTAGCTTTCCTCCAGTACTCTCCCATCTGCAGGGGTAGCTCTCCTTTAGTACTCCCCCATCTGCAGGGGTAGCTTTCTTTTAGTACTCCCCCACCTCCAGAGACAGGACCCAATACTCAGCACTTACTTGTGGTGTGCGGCTCGGCTCCTCTGGCTGCTGTGTGTGTAGTAATCCCAGGACTGATGTGATGTAGCAGGACTCCAGGAAGGAGCTGTGTCCTTTGGCTGTGTATGAGGAGAACTGGATTCCTTCTCAGTGAGCTCTTAATAAAGACAAAACTGTGACATCATAAGCCACATTCCCCTTTTTCGGAGCTAAACAGTCATGTTTGGTTCATTGATGTTGGGACATGTGACCTCGCACCAGCGCTGCTTACATACTGTACGGAGGAGTGGAGCTGGGGCTCACCTGTCACTTTAACACCCTCCTTGTCTCATTAGGTGGGTCTTCTCGCAGCCCGGCCCCCCTCTCTACAGCACCGCAAGTACTTTGCAGAACTTCCCACAAACTTGCTGCCTGTGGCAGATGGGTGGTCACGCTGCAAAGTGGCTGGGGATACGAGGCGACCACAAGCGTGTGTTTCTAAGACCAACAATATAACCACTGTACCACAGGTCCTCAAAGAGCCTAACCATATACCAGGAGCCCTACAGGTCCCCCCCACCCGCTCCCCTCATTTCTTATGATGTGGAGAATGTGTTTTAGGAAAAAAGTCGGGAAAAAAAAACACCCACCATCATCCCGGTATAAGTGACATTCCCATATAAGAGCATCGGGATGTCTGATTCCTACAAGGATTATCCCATTGACTCGGTGAAAGGATCCGAGAATTTCACACTAGTTAGTGTCAGTCTGGTATCCGAGGATTGCATCCGACACGCAGGATACTTTGGAATTTTGTCTGTGGGTGGATTTATAGGGTTTCAAGGTATTAGGGGAAAAGTGACGGGCTGAATTTTCGTGTCTGGTAAAGATTTACGGCCGTAGATAATTTTGTAGATTTGTGGCGTTTGTAACGGAGAACGCAGAAGGAATCCAAATTTTTTTTTTCTTTCTTTACGGGGTTAAAACAGGACACTGGAAGGAAAAAGAATAAAGATTTTAATTGCAACAATGTTGCGAGGATATTAGACAATTGTTATTATAGGGGATTACGCTCGTAGGATCTATAGGATCAGATCGGAGAGGCCGGAATATCTCCATATAAAACCTCAGCAGATACATAATATCCATCGTATAATCGATACTATCCGATATAACCGTCCACTACTTCCCCTCATTAGTATCAGAGCCCCGCAGCGTCTGCAGTACATGGAGGAAACTTCCCGATATGATCCATGGACATCGCAGTCTTTATCGCTCAGGATGTCTGGAGCAAAACACGGAGACGCGGGATAGAAGAATCCATCACATCCCACCACTCCGAGGCTCCGCTATCACAACTGTATTCAGAGACAATCCCATGTACCTAGTGATCGTACACCTCTCACATCAGAGCTGTCTCTCTACACCCCCATCTATCAGAGCGGTCTCTCTACACCCCCCATCTATCAGAGCTGTCTCTCTACACCTCCCCTCTATCAGAGCGGTCTCTCTACACCCCCATCTATCAGAGCTGTCTCTCTACACCTCCCCTCTATCAGAGCGGTCTCTCTACACCCCCCATCTATCAGAGCTGTCTCTCTACACCTCCCATCTATCAGAGCTGCCTCTCTACACCCCCATCTATCAGAGCTGTCTCTCTACACCCCCCATCTATCAGAGCTGTCTCTCTACATCCCCATCTACCAGAGTTGTCTCTCTACACCCCCATCTATGAGAGCTGTCTCTCTACACCTTCCCTCTATCAGAGCTGTCTCTCTACACCCCCATCTATCAGAGCGGCCTCTCTACACCCCCCATCTATCAGAGCTGTCTCTCTACACCTCCCCTCTATCAGAGCGGTCTCTCTACACCTCCCCTCTATCAGAGCTGTCTCTCTACACCCCCATCTATCAGAGCGGTCTCTCTACACCCCCATCTATCAGAGCTGTCTCTATACACTTCCCATCTATCAGAGCTGTCTCTCTACACCTTCCCTCTATCAGAGCTGTCTCTCTATACCTCCCATCTATCAGGGCTTTTCTCTACACCTCCCATCTATCAGAGCGGTCTCTCTGCACCTTTCACATCTATCAGAGCTGTCTCTCTACACCTCCTCTATCAGAGCTGTCTCTCTACACCCCCCATCTATCAGAGCTGTCTCTCTACACCTCCCATCTATCAGAGCTGCCTCTCTACACCTCTCCTCTATCAGAGCTGTCTCTCTATACCTCCCATCTATCAGAGCTGTCTCTCTACACCTCCCATCTATCAGAGCTGTCTTTCTGCACCTTTCACATATATCAGAGCTGCCTCTCTACACCTCCTCTATCAGAGCTGTCTCTCTACACCCCCATCTATCAGAGCTGTCTCTCTACACCTCCCATCTATCAGAGCTGCCTCTCTACACCTCTCCTCTATCAGAGCTGTCTCTCTATACCTCCCCTCTATAAGAGCTGTCTCGCTACACCTCCCATCTATCAGAGCTGTCTCTCTACACCTCCCATCTATCAGAGCTGTCTCGCTACACCCCCCATCTATCAGAGCTGTCTCTCTATACCTCCCATCTATCAGAGCTGTCTCTCTACACCTCCCCTCTATCAGAGCTGTCTCTCTACACCCCCCATCTATCAGAGCTGTCTCTCTATACCTCCCATCTATCAGAGCTGTCTCTCTACACCTCCCATCTATCAGAGCTGCCTCTCTACACCTCTCCTCTATCAGAGCTGTCTCTCTATACCTCCCATCTATCAGAGCTGTCTCGCTACACCTCCCATCTATCAGAGCTGTCTCTCTACAACTCCCATCTATCAGAGCTGTCTCGCTACCCCCCCATCTATCAGAGCTGTCTCTCTATACCTCCCATCTATCAGAGCTGTCTCTCTACACCTCCCCTCTATCAGAGCTGTCTCTCTACACCCCCATCTATCAGAGCTGTCTCTCTACACCCCCCATCTATCAGAGCTGTCTCTCTACACCCCCATCTACCAGAGCTGTCTCTCTACACCCCCATCTATCAGAGCTGTCTCTCTACACCTTCCCTCTATCAGAGCTGTCTCTCTACACCCCCATCTATCAGAGCGGCCTCTCTACACCCCCCATCTATCAGAGCTGTCTCTCTACACCTCCCCTCTATCAGAGCTGTCTCTCTACACCCCCATCTATCAGAGCTGTCTCTATACACTTCCCATCTATCAGAGCTGTCTCTCTACACCTTCCCTCTATCAGAGCTGTCTCTCTATACCTCCCATCTATCAGGGCTTCTCTCTACACCTCCCATCTATCAGAGCTGTCTCTCTGCACCTTTCACATCTATCAGAGCTGCCTCTCTACACCTCCTCTATCAGAGCTGTCTCTCTACACCCCCATCTATCAGAGCTGTCTCTCTACACCTCCCATCTATCAGAGCTGCCTCTCTACACCTCTCCTCTATCAGAGCTGTCTCTCTATACCTCCCATCTATCAGAGCTGTCTCGCTACACCTCTCATCTATTAGAGCTGTCTCGCTACACCCCCATCTATCAGAGCTGTCTCTCTATACCTCCCATCTATCAGAGCTGTCTCTCTACACCTCCCCTCTATCAGAGCTGTCTCTCTACACCCCCCATCTATCAGAGCTGTCTCTCTATACCTCCCATCTATCAGAGCTGTCTCTCTACACCTCCCATCTATCAGAGCTGCCTCTCTACACCTCTCCTCTATCAGAGCTGTCTCTCTATACCTCCCATCTATCAGAGCTGTCTCGCTACACCTCCCATCTATCAGAGCTGTCTCTCTACACCTCCCATCTATCAGAGCTGTCTCGCTACACCCCCCATCTATCAGAGCTGTCTCTCTATACCTCCCATCTATCAGAGCTGTCTCTCTACACCTCCCCTCTATCAGAGCTGTCTCTCTACACCCCCATCTATCAGAGCTGTCTCTCTACACCCCCATCTATCAGCGCTGTCTCTCTAAACCCCCATCTATCAGAGCTGTCTCTCTACACCTCCCATCTATCAGAGCTGTCTCTCTACACCTCCCATCTATCAGAGCTGTCTCTCTACACCCCCATCTATCAGAGCTGTCTCTCTACACCTCCTATCTATCAGAGCTGTCTCTATACACCCCCTATCTATCAGAGCTGTCTCTCTACATCTCCCATCTATCAGAGCTGTCTCTCTACACCTCCCCTCTATCAGAGCTGTCTCGCTACACCTCCCATCTATCAGAGCTGTCTCTCTACACCTCCCATCTATCAGAGCTGTCTCTCTACACCCCTATCTATCAGAGCTGTCTCTCTACACCTTCCCTCTATCAGAGCTGTCTCTCTACACCCCCATCTATCAGAGCGGCCTCTCTACACCCCCCATCTATCAGAGCTGTCTCGCTACACCTCCCATCTATCAGAGCTGTCTCTCTACACCTCCCATCTATCAGAGCTCTCTCTGCACCTTTCACATATATCAGAGCTGCCTCTCTACATCTCCTCTATCAGAGCTGTCTCTCTACACCCCCATCTATCAGAGCTGTCTCTCTACACCTCCCATCTATCAGAGCTGTCTCGCTACACCTCCCATCTATCAGAGCTGTCTCGCTACACCCCCCATCTATCAGAGCTGTCTCTCTATACCTCCCATCTATCAGAGCTGTCTCTCTACACCTCCCCTCTATCAGAGCTGTCTCTCTACACCCCCCATCTATCAGAGCTGTCTCTCTATACCTCCCATCTATCAGAGCTGTCTCTCTACACCCCCCATCTATCAGAGCTGTCTCTCTACACCTCTCCTCTATCAGAGCTGTCTCTCTATACCTCCCATCTATCAGAGCTGTCTTGCTACACCTCCCATCTATCAGAGCTGTCTTGCTACACCTCCCATCTATCAGAGCTGTCTCTCTACACCCCCATCTATCAGAGCTGTCTCTCTACACCCCCATCTATTAGAGCTGTCTCTCTACACCTCCCCATCTATCAGAGCTGTCTCTCTACACCTCCCCATCTATCAGAGCTGTCTCTCTACAGCTGCCATCTATCAGAGCTGTCTATCCACACCTCCCATCTATCAGAGCTGTCTATCCACACCTCCCATCTATCATAGCTGTCTCTCTACACCTCCCATCTATCAGAGCTGTCTCTCTATACCTCCCATCTATCAGAGCTGTCTCTCTATACCTCCCATCTATCAGAGCTGTCTCTCTATACCTCCCATCTATCAGAGCTGTCTCTCTACATCTCTCAGAGCTGTCTCTCTACACCTCCCCTCTATCAGAGCTGTCTCTCTACACCCCCATCTATCAGAGCTGTCTCTCTGTGAGTTTCTTACAATCTTCGTCTTTTTTCCTCATTATATACTTATACATAACCCCGCCCCTGTATAACGCCCCGCCCCCGTTAATGGCCGCCGGCCTCCAGTACCTCAGACAGCTCACATCAACAACCAGGAGCGGCAACAAGTTCCCGCTCTGCGCGCAGGGGGCGGGGCCTGTCTGTCACGTGATCGGCTTCTCGCAGGCGGGGGATCGTTATTTTACTGGTGCTGAAGTTTCCCGCGCTGCGACCAAGCGCCGTACATGAATCTGTGAGGTAAGTCCTGGACCTAACTGCAAAGCGCTGACGTAATGTCACAATGGAGACGTCATTATAATAAACAGTGTGTGTAGTAACTACAGCTGAGGTAAAAATCCATCATGTACATACTTTATGTATAGACTTATAGTTGTGAAGTAACTACAGCTGAGGTAAGTGCACATGAGGAGTTTATGGAGGAGTCATTATACATCAATGGAATCTGGGTTTTTACTACAGCCGAGGTAAGTGGCTGTAAGGTATCCAATGTAGATGTTGCCGAGGTAAGTGTCTGCAATGTACATTATGTGGGTGTTATATTTGTGAGGTTACTAAAGCTGAGGTAGGTATGTGTAAGATGAAGTCAATATGCATATAGAAACATGGGGAAGTTGTATTACATAAGTGAAGCATAGGTAATAGTATGTAAATATGTTTGGGTTATATAGATCTATAGGAGTATGAGGTAAATACAGCTGAGGTAAGTGTCTATAATTAAAATGTTTAAAATATGTGGTAATCGGAGCAGAGGTAAGTGTATATGAGGGATATTTTTGCCATAGATGTAATACAGTATGCATCATTTTCAGGTAAAGTTAGTATGTATATACAGTATATGTGTTACTTACAGCTAAGGTAAGTGTATAGGAGGTGTATAGGGAGTCTTAATATGTGTATTAACGTGTAAGGTACCTACATCAAATGAGTATGAAGAGGCCATTTTATGTATAAGGACATATAAGGTTCGAGTTTATGAGGTGAATCTGTTGTTATATATCTATACAGTAATATGTATGAGGTAAATACAGCTAAGGTTAGTGGACAGTACATACATATATATATATATATATATATATATATATATATATATATATATATATATATAATCATGTGTGATAAGTAGATATCAGGTAAGTGTTAATGAGGTAAATGTGTTTCCTAATACGAGAATTCATATCTATGACAAATACAGCTAAGGTAAGTGTATAATAGTTACATATGTAGGGAGTCATATGTATATGAAGGTAAATACAGGTTAGCTGAGGATAAGAAAGTGTTTATGAGGTAAATATGAATTGGCTCTTATATGTGTACCAATTTGTACAAGGTACATGTAGCTAAGGTAAGTGCACATGAAGTAAGTATGACAGGTCATTGTATATGTAGTGGTATTTGTGAGGTCAATTCTGTTTAGGTAAGTGCTTATGGAGTAAATCTGCAGAGATCGTTGTATTTTTAGTACAATCTGTGAGGTAAGTTCAGGTGAGGTAAATATGTAGCAAGTCCTAATATTCATTATTGATATGTGTAACATAGGGGCTGTGTTATGTGTATTTTAGTCATATATGTATGAATACAGTGGTTAATACCACTAAGGTAAGGATAAGGTAAGTATGTAGGTATAGTTGTTGCAACTACAGCTGAGATAAATATATGACATAGCTGTGTAGGAATACATGCCATGTATATATTTGCTGATGTAAGCTTATTTTTAGATATGTAGAAGCATATTACATGTAACCAGATCTAAATTAATGTGTAATCCGTGAAATATTTAGGAAGGTAGGAGTCATTGTATATGGGGAAAATCTATAATATACATGTTGAACTTTTTATGTGTGAGGTAAAGAGAGCTGAGGTAAGTGTACTTGAGGTAAACATTTAGGGAGTCATTATCAGTGTTAATGTGCAGTAAATGAAGTTGGGGGGGGGGGTCACTGAATCAGAAACATCTTGAGCAGGTATAGATGTTGGAATTTTTGTGGTTAATTCTGTATATGTGAGAAGTGGAAGAAGTGACGGAGATGTTACCGCTGATGACGTGTAAAGGAGGGGTGCACATTACACGAATTGGTCACAACATTAAAACCAGATGAAGTGAACCATTTATCATCATGATACAGTGGCTGAGGTATATCAGGCGATTGTCAGGCTCCAGGGGTAGAGGATCCACTGGACCACCACGGACGATGACGTGAGCCGACACCTGCGACTGGAATCTAAGTGACATCCGGTTTTCACCAGAGCCCGCCACAAAGCGGGTTGGACTTGCTGCAGCGTGGTACCACCAGGTCGTTCCACAGGTGCGACTTTGTCCCCGGTGGCACCCAAGGTGAGGTACAAAGACGTTAAGCCAAATCGTGGTCAGGGACAGGCAGGAGGTCGACACATGCAGAACAGGATCAACGTCAGGAACAAAAAAAGGAGATCAGGACAGGCAGCACGGAATTGGGGTCACAGGAATATAGCACAAAGATCCGGCAGGGAGAGGCTGGTTTATATTCTGGGAAAATGGTCAATTAACGGCGCGCTGGCCCTAAGTGCCAGGAATGCATGTCCACAGCCGGGTCACGGGAGCACCCGTAAAAGTAAATCCCCCCAACCTTCGGCCTCCCCCTCTTCTTTGGGCTGTAGAAATCTCTGCAGGAGTTCCTGGTCTAGGATTTGGTCCTCGGCCTCCCAAGATCTGAACTCCGGCCCGAATCCCTTCCAGTCAACCAAGAAGAACCGCTTAGCTCTCACAGTCTTCATGTCTAGGATCTCCTTCACCTCAAAGACGTTGGTGGAGTCAGGAGGAGGCACTTGCCAGGAGAAGCGGTTCAGGATGACTGGCTTGAGTAGTGATACATGGAAGGATTTTGGGACGTGCATGGGGGGAGGAAGGCGCAGCTTGTAGGCTACTGGATTGATGTGCCTCAGCACCTCAAAGGGACCAGGAAATGAGGGCCAAGCTTGTAGCCAGGGATCCTTAGCCGGACATACCTGGAGGACAACCAGACTTTGCACCTGGAGAAAAGATAGGAAGAGGCCTGAGTCTTTTGTCAGCCTGGAGCTTGTTACAAGGAAAGGCGAGTCTGCTTCCAAATGGACTTCAGGTCCCGTACCCACTCAACAGCAGGGACATCCGAGGACACCAGCAGAGGAAGAGGAGGGCGTGGATGCAGTCCACAATTGATGAAATATGGAGCAGAACCTGCAGATGCTGAATTCAGCGAGTTATAAGAAAACTCCACCCAGGGCAACAGATTGGACCAGTTGTCCTGACGGGCAGAAACAAAATGGCGGAGATAGCAGCCCAGAGGTGGGTTAACTCTTTCCACCTGTGATAGATGGAAGAAAAGTCCAATTTTACTTGAAGTTGGTTAGAGGGATCACCAGAATTCAGAGACATCCTTGACTAGATCTGGCCACTAATAGATAGGGAAAATGAGGGCAATAGCGCTGCACCCCAGGGTGCCCAGCCACACGTAAGCAATGTCCCCAAGTCAAAATCCTTTTCCAAAGAGCAGGTCGGATGTAGGTCTTGCCAGGAGGTAGCGGCCACAGGTGCACTGGCGCAGCCACAACCAGCCGTTCAGGAGGAATGACATGCAAAGGAGCCGGTTCTTACCCAATAACATCCGAGGCACGAGATAAGGAAGTTGAACCGGGAAAAGAAGAGTGACCAGAGGGATTGTCGGAGATTGAGTCGCTGTGCAGTCTGGAGATAGAGGAGGTTCTTGTGATCTGTGCAGACCGGAGAATATGCAGACGGGAAAATGAGCTCCCTCCAGAAGATGGCGCCACTTTTCTATGGCAAGTTTTATCGCCAATAATTCTCGGTATCCTATGGAGTAATTCTTCTCTGTGAGAAGAAGGTCTTTGAAAAGAAATCGCAAGTGAGAGTTCGGCCTTTGGGCCCTTTCTGGGTAAGCACCGTTCCCGCTCCCACTGAAGAGGCATTAACTTCCAGGTGGAAAGGCTTCTCGATATCTGGCCGTGTGAGCACTGGAGCCGAGGCAAAGGCAGACTTTAATTCAGAGAAGGCCTCTTCAGCAGGCTGAGGCCAGAGTCGGGGATTGACGCCCTTCTTGGTTAGTGCCATGATGGGAGATACCAGGAAGGAGAAGTGCTAATTTGCAAAGCCCAAGAACCTTTGTATTGCACGTAGTCCTACAGGACAAGGCCATTGAAGAACAACGGACAACTTGGCCGGATCCATCTGGAGGTCTCTGTTGGAGATAATATAGCCGAGGAAAGGAAGACTCCGCTGGCACTTCTCAAGTTTGGCTTAAAGGCGATTGGTCCTTAAACAACTGAGGACTTGCCGTACGTGGGACTCAAGATCCGGAGAGAACACCAGAATGTTGTCAAGATAGACCATGACACAGGTGTATAGCAAGTCTCTAAAGATGTCATTAACAAATTCCTGAAAGACGGCTGGTGCCTTACTGAGTCCAAACGGCATCACCAGGTACTCGAAGTGTCCATCATAAGAATTAAAATCAGTCTTTCACTCATCTCCCTCGCCGATACGGATGAGGTTGTAGGCCCCACAAAGTTCCAGTTTGGAGAAGACCTGGGCTCCACGTAGATGGTCAAACAGCTTGGTTATCAATGGCAAGGGATAGCAAGTTCCATTTTGCCAGTGGTGCTTCCTAATGACAGTGGCCTCTTAGCGGGATAACTCTGCTAATCTGCATAAAAACATTGAAAAGGTATTTTCATCTGGACATTCCTATTTAATCTGTCATAAAGATACATTTATTTAATTGCATGTTATTAAAAACAATTGACCCGTATGAAGGTAATTTCCCATAAACATAGTCATATTGTCCCTTAGAAACAAGATAGCTGTCCATCTATACGACCACCCCTGCTCTCTGGCATTAGTGGGCAATCGTGTGTTATTGAGCCCTGCCTGACCTGATGAATTCAACATTCATTACCACAGAATGGCTGTATGACATGCAGTAATTCCTATTAGCCATTTCACATGCAAAAACTGTTTGTTTATTTACGCAATTGCTCCAGTAGAGGTGGTCGTATCCAAGGACACCAATCTCATTTCTAATGGACAACATAAATTTATTGGAAATATCTTCACACAGGTGCATATAATTTAATAACATCCAATTTAAGAAATGAATGTATATGGCAAGTAAATTAAATTAATTAAATGTGATTACCCAGAGTGTTCGGAGTGCACAGGATTAATCAAAAGTCTTAATATGGTGCACCCTGCACTGCTAGGAAGCTTGCAACTTTTTTTGGTGTACCTATAAGATAGAGAGTGCAACACAATTCTGTTGAGTCGCTTCATTAACTGTGGTGCTCTGCCCGACCCTGCATCAGAATTTTGTGGCGCATTGGGAATAATTCGGCTGCAACACAACTGGCGCAAACACTTCAAGCAGTTTACATGTTCTTTTCAGTGTTAAGACAGAAAACTATCGCAAAAGCTTTAATAAATGTGTGCCACAGTGTAAAGATGCAATGTGAATAATATACAAACATATAAGCCCACATATACCAATGCGTGTGCGCCAGTTTTTTGTCTATGTTTGTTCTGAAAAGAACGTCTCTGGAGCTTGCACGTGCATTTATGCATTTTTTTTCAAGGTTACATTTTGTCTGACAGTTTAGAAAATTGTACACCTAAAGATTCGCCACAATTCTGTTGCAACAGCTTGAAGTAAAGTACCAAGAAAAAAAAGGTGTAACTGTGCAAATCGTGAAAACAGACCAGATTAACTAAAAGCGTGCAACACTTTTTGCACAAAAGTGAGGCAAACATATACATTTGGACTATAATGTATGTATACATATACATACACATAAACATGTCTTTACATAGTCTATAGAGCACCAACATAAGCCGCAGTGCTGATAATTTTTTTTATGGTTTTGGAGTTAATAATGTGGTTGTTGCCTGTCGTACAGTCAGCATTATTCTACAATGGGATATTTATAGCGCATGTTTCCGGTGACACGAAATAACAAGCGCTGATAAGAATAGGAACGTGATCATACCTGGGAAACGCTGAAGATGATGACCCGGGTCACATTGTCTCCATTTGTTGCTTATAGCTCTGAAGTAGTGTATGCTACGTATCGTGTGAGTTACCTGCCTTTAGTGTACACATTGGTTATTCTAAAATTATTTTAGTGTAGATTCTGGGGTTGGATTTGCCTGCAGATTACATAGATTTCACCCCCCTTTGATTTTAAAATCATCAGTAAATGTTTTTGTGCATAAACATTCTGCAGGGTGTGTATGAATGGCTTTGAAGTCTTATTGATTCCAGTAAATGACTGGGGCTCACTTACTTATCCGTCCATCGAAGTTCCCCGATAGCTCATTGTCCATGTATAATGCTCTGTGCGGGGATTAACTACGATCATGCTCCTGATATTCTGCATGTGTCGCTTCCCCGCTCAGGTCCGTCGGAGTTCACCTTCTTCTTCCCGGTAAATGCAAGTGCATTGTCCTGCGACACAATTTGAAACTTATATCCCGCGCTCTGTGTGAATCAGTCCGACTGATCCTCCCACGGCCGCCCCCAGATTTCTGTCGCATGGAAGGAGCGCCGCTGCGCCGAAATCGGATCACGTGCGACACAATCCCTGGGCAAACCCCTGTTAAATACCTGTCAAAGCTGCACAAATTTCCAAAACAGCGAACAAAACGGCGAAAGTGCGATCCGCGACCCTTAGTTTATTTACTAAGGGTCGCGGATCGCACTTTCGCCCCACTGTGCAGAGGAATGACACTTCTATATGATAAACTCGTAGCCATTACCTTACTTACTATTCGTTATTTTATATTACTAGAAGTCAGCATCTCTGGGATGCACCTTTCATCCACAAAATGCCATTATAAGGTTTATTCAGTGATTAAGGCGCCTTTCACACTTGTGTTGCAAATCATGTCAGAGTCTGATCGGGGTGCGATCAGGGTTTGGTCAGTGAAAAACCGTTCAATCAGTTTTCAGTCAGAGTTTATTAAGTGTCTCAGTTTTTCACGCATGTTTTTTTGGTGTTTGGTGTTGCCTTCAATTTGCTGTTGGTTTCATGTATTAAGTCACATAAAGGTAAATAAGGGTTACAGCATAGCAGAGCGACATAGGCTATTTCCATTACTGCCAAAGCTGTGGAAACATTGTAGCAGCGTTTTTCTGTTTCCATAACTCTGTTTACATACAATAACCACATTGGCTGTTTCCATAACTCCTGACCTGGTGGTCGGCCGTGTTTTCAAGTCATTACTTGTCCGTATACGCTACAGAAATTCATTCTATCCTCAACCCTTTGGACTGTAAAATCTGTGGCATACACCTGCTGGAGTCACGCAATAAAACCCGCTGCAATAATACCCCGATCCAGGTGTTTCTTGTCCCAACAAATCGACCTATAACATGTTATCAGCAGTGGACACTGGTAGATGATTTAGGCTGAGAAAGAAACCACAAGGTCATATTCACGGAGTGTATGACAATGTTTGTGGCTAATCCCATGCAGCGGAGGTTATAGCAGTAGTAGCTCTCACATAATAGAGCGCTATCTCCATCCATGACATCACTGACTGTATGACACAATCAGTGCAGCACATACATGTGGTTATACACTATGTAGTATCTTGGGTTTACTTATCAGTGTCCTTCCTGGTTGAACAGTATGTGAAATTCTCACCTTGTGCAGGGCGAGTGTGAGGAAATTATTTCCAGTAGTAAGACATTTAGAGAATTCCTTGAAATGTAGAAATTTCTGCTTTAGCAACGTTGAAATAAAATCGGAACAGAAATTCCTTCATTTATGAAGTGGAGTAACAGTCATCGGCTGCCGAGTGTCCTGCTGCCTAGCGACACCTTGTAATCCCGCATGTCATACGGACTGCACTCACGAAAAGTTATTTCTTTGGGACCCTTGCAGCACATAAAGAATTAGCCCCAGATTTTAGTGTGATTTGGCAAATATCTTGTCATGGGTGCTCCTGAGACCCATATTGCAGATCGGGGGCTCACCCGTGCCACCCCCTCTCTGCACGGTGCCCACGGTTTTTATCTGTCTCCTCCGGCTGTGCGCTGTGGAGCTGACAGAAAGGACTGACTACTTCACTCACCGATCTCCGTCGGCTCCATAGATATTAATGGAGCAGAATGGTTATGCGCCATTCTCATGGAGCAACGAGGGGTCAGTCGGACCACTAATTTTTGCGATCTGTGGGAGTCTCGGCACTGATCAGCAAGTTAGGCCCTATCACGTATCTTTGTGGTAAAACCCCTTTAATGATCTGTTCATACTAGAAACCCAGAATAGCACGGCATGCACATTAGATATGTTGTCTTACCCATCATAGATTTAGTAGAAATGGAAGTCATGATGCCAGTGTGAACAGGGCACAATGCCGGACCTTAGCTACTGATGGTTACAAAATATGGGTAAACGCCTGCTCCCGTCTTCCAGAAAATATAAAGAGGGAAATAATATGGAACTTTACAACTTGTGCAATATATATATGTATATTCATGTATCTCTTCTTGTTATCTTCTCCCAATGTCTGTAAGAAGTGACTCCAGTGATTGGAATGAGTAAATGCAGATTTCATTGTGTCATCACAGAATACAGAGAAACTGGCCGAAGACCTCAATGTATACAGTAAAAATAAAAAATCATTCCAAATCTGCTCCATAGATTTAGCACAAGACAATATGATACAATCCCAGCAGCTCTATGAGTTACTATGGGAAGTACCATTTGTATACTATGATATGCGGTGGTTGCCAGGTATGCAAGTCCATAACGAGAAGGTGGAATTTCTCTTGAATTCTTTGTAGACCGTTCCATAATGTTGTTTTCTACAAGCCTGATATTGATTTCCTATCTGGGAGGCCAGAGGATATATGTCTGTCTCTCAAGGGGCTGTTATGTCTTGTGAAACCTCATTCCTTCTCCACCGGGCCACAGAGTATTAGGTCAGAGGGAGTTATGCTTTGTTTTTGCTGCTTGTAATCCATTAGTAATATCTACTCTTTCTGTGATCCTTGAGACCTCTGTCAATTCCCAAATATTGAGGAATGCATCCGGATAAACTACCAGTCCTATGCATCTCCCTGAGGAACGCCATTGGGCAGACCACATGGTGGTCCGATGGAGTTTTGTTCTCAACAGTTTCTAAAACCATCCTCTGATGCAGTGGTTCACCTTTGTTGTCATTTGGATCACTAGTTAGTGGATCTGGTTCACTAATAGTTAAATGGAACCTGTCAGCAGAAATTGAACTAATAAACCACTACTGGTATGTAATGAAGCAGCTGTACACCTTTTAGATCATGTATATTTCATGGCCCAGTGCTGTGGCATCGTCTAGAAAATCAACTTTGGAGTGAGATGTAATTTGGTTGTATAAAGTCAAGGAGGCGGAGAGTTTAACACAGAAGTCAAGCTCTCCTCACTTCATACCTTATATTTTAATGACCCATTTAAATATGAATTATGCATATTTCTGGAATAGCCCTTAAGCAGGGACTATTTCCAGGTACCGCTTAGGGTAGTTTCGAGTAAGTAGCTAGTGAAAAACAGGTGAGTTAAGTTTCAGGGTCTGTCTTTGTGATGATGCCTTGTATTTATTTAGCAGGAGTGGGCCCTCTTTTTGATTGTAATCCATGTCCCATAGATTTAAGAGCTCTGACCTCGTCTTATTTTGACACTAGTTGGGACAAGCCTATTTTACATTTAGGGGGAAATTTATGGTTGGTCTCCTGAGAGTGCAGGCCTCAGCCATGCCCTGTCCTTATACCTTTGAAATCGCGTTAAGTGAAACATGTCAGGAAGATGAGGCCAGAATTAATGAGCTATTAACTTGTGTGCACAGACTGTTTATGTGTAAGCGTTCACGGCGTGTGACAGCTGGGATTGGGATCTGGCTCGCCTGTACACATGGTGACGTATTGCAGGCTAAAAGAATAGACAGTCTGAAGTATCATTTTTTTTTGTTGTTGGCAGGAGATAATATGTATTGAAACAACACAAACTAACTACCGTATATACTTGAGTATAGGGCAATTCGAGTATAAACCTAATTTTAACACCAAAAACTGGGAAAGCCCTTTAGTATTTAGCCTGCCAGCCAGCCCCGTGTAGTATATATCCTGCCACCCCCTGTATAGCCAGCACATAAAAAAAATAAATAAACTGAGTTCTCACCACTCCGCTGCTGACATCACAATTGTGCACTTGCCGGCCCGTGCGCTCGAAGCTGCCGCGGGGTTGGAGCCGGCACCCGTGCACATGAAGACAGGAGAGAAGTTTCCCGGGCCGTCAGAAAGGGGAGTGCTCCGTTTATTATTATTTGTTTTATATATATACCCAAGTATAAGCCGAATGGAGAGTTTACAGCACAAAAATTGTGCTGAAAAACTCGACTTATAGTCGAGTATATACAGTATTTATAAAGGGGTTTAGGGGTAGGCAATTCTGCCTTCTATTTTATTTTAAAGGAAATCTACCATTTAGTTTTTTATGCATTCTACCTTGAGAAGGCTGTAGCTACACTGATGCAGAAACATATCTTGTTTCATCCATGGACTGAGTGTTTTTGCTGAAAAAAGAATTATAAAATTATGATAATGAGGCTCTCTTGTGGCTGCCCCAGCACTTATCCTCTTACTCTAATTAGGCGCTGATCCAGAGAACGTTGTAATCACTGTGTTGTCCCTGCCAGGCAGAAGTAATCAGTTGCTGCACCTTCCCTCAGCTGCTGTGTATGAGTCATCCAGCTCAGGTTGATTAGTCCTGTCTGGACAGTTCTGGAAGCTCTGTTAAAGCAGATGGCAGCTAAAATCGAGGGACATGCTAAAATTAAGTGGAGTTTCTAGAGTTCTGTTGATAGCTGTTATGTAAGCCATCATTTTTGTGGGTCTCCTACACTCCAATGGTTAGTGAGACCATAATTCTTGTAACTTACAGTAAAGAGCAGAAGACATGGCTGGTCACAGCATTGTGCATCCGCTATCGGGGGAAGTTTGGGGGAATGTCCCTGCTTACTTACCGGAGATGAGAACGAAAGGGCGTCTGGTTATTCAACACCACAAATTCACCTAATTTATCGGTTTCACAGAGAAAAGATCCCCTTCATCTCTTGTTACTGTCCTACCTCAGTGGTGGCCGACACAATGGGAACCTTTATCCAGCATTGATATTGTTGCTGTACATAATTAGGAATACACAGAGATATATTGTGGAGGAACTTCTTGCCGTAAGCCAAAATCAAGCAATCCAGGCACAGCCTAACTTTACATGGACCCCCAGACATTTCATGGTCTTGTTCTTCTAAAGCCGCTCTTAGGCTATATTCACACTGCCGTTGCCCGCCCGTACCGTACCGTAGCGGGCAACGGCAGTGTACGGGGAGAGGAGGGGGAGGTGAGCGCAGCTCACCCCCGCCCCTCTCCATAGCAACCTATGGCGCACGGCGCCGTATTACGGGAAAAGATAGGACATGTCCTATCTTTTTCCCGGGTACGGAACGGTACGGTGCCGCACGTGTGCTGCACCGTACCGCTCCCGTAGGGTGCCGTGCGCCCATAGGAGTGTATGGGGGACGTATATTGGCCGTATATACGTCCTCCATACGTTCGTGTGAATGTAGCCTAAAACCCAATTACCTCATGGCAGTTGGGGTTCCCTCTACTGGTCAGCTCCTGTATTAACTCCTGAAGACAATGGGGCTTATTTACCAAGGGTCCCGCGCATATGACTATATTTTTACTCTGTAATGTCTTCTTTTATTTGTATATGTCCCCCCATAATCGGTAAAGAGCTGCAAAATATGATGGCGCTATATGAATAGAGTTTATTATTATTAATAGAGAGAGTACAAATGGGAAGTCGTATCGATGACCAGCACAGGGAATGGCGCCGCACACAGATGTTTTGTTCTCTATATAGTGGACAAGCTTCATGGATTGTGGGATAAAGTTGGAACACAGAACATGAAATTGGGTTCCTACATTGCTCCAATACCTTCATGTGGGGAAATGTGACAGGGAGTCCCCTGGTTACTGTGTGTTGAAAGTAAACACCTAACAAGTGTCTCAAGTTGTCATTTTATTGTTGGAATCAATTTATATTTATAAATATATATAATTAATGTCACGATTCAGGAACAGTTGATCCTCTGGACCACCGTGGGAGATAGTACTAGCCGACACCTGGGACCGGAGTCTAAGTGGCAGTTGGTCTTCACCAGAGCCCGCCGCAAAGCGGGATGGTTTTGCTGAGGCAGAATACCACCAGGTCGTTCCACAGGTGCGACTAGCCCGCGGTTGCAGCCAAGGTCGAGGTACCTTAGCAGGAGACAGTCTTGTGGGACAATGCACTTACATGCACCAGGAAGAAGAAGGTGGACCTGAGCGGGGAAGCGACACATGCAGGATATCGGGCGCACGATCTTAGTGACTCCTCGCACAGCGCATTATACACAGACAATGCACTTACATGCACCAGGAAGAAGAAGGTGAACTCCGGGGACCTGAGCGGGGAAGCGACACATGCAGGATATTGGGGGCACGATCTTAGTGACTACCCGCACAGCGCATTATACATGGACAATGCACTTACATGCACCAGGAAGAAGAAGGCGAACTCCTGGGACCTGAGCGAGGAAGCGACATATGCAGGATATCGGGCGCACGATCTTAGTGACTCCTCGCACAGCGCATTATACACAGACAATGCACTTACATGCACCAGGAAGAAGAAGGTGAACTCCGGGGACCTGAGCGGGGAAGCGACACATGCAGGATATTGGGGGCACGATCTTAGTGACTCCCCGCACAGCGCATTATACATGGACAATGAACTTACATGCACCAGGAAGAAGAAGGTGAACTCCAGGGACCTGAGCGGGGAAGCGACACATGCAGGATATCGGGCGCAGGATCTTAGTGACTCCCTGCACAGTGCATTATACACGGACAATGCACTTACATGCATCAGGAAGAAGAAGGTGAACTCCGGGGACCTGAGCGGGGAAGCGACACATGCAGGATATCGGGCGCAGGATCTTAGTGACTTCCCACACAGCGCATTATACACGGACAATGCACTTACATGCACCAGGAAGAAGAAGGTGAACTCCGGGGACCTGAGCGGGGAAGCGACACATGCAGGATGTCGGGCGCACGATCTTAGTGACTCCTTGCACAGCGCATTATACACAGACAATGCACTTACATGCACCAGGAAGAAGAAGGTGAACTCCGGGGACCTGAGCGGGGAAGCGACACATGCAGGATATTGGGGGCACGATCTTAGTGACTCCCCGCACAGCGCATTATACATGGACAATGAACTTACATGCACCAGGAAGAAGAAGGTGAACTCCGGGGACCTGAGTGGGGAAGCGACACATGCAGAATATCGGGTGCAGGATCTTAGTGACTCCCCGCACAGCGCATTATACATGGACAATGAACTTACATGCACCAGGAAGAAGAAGGTGAACTCCGGGGACCTGAGTGGGGAAGTGACACATGCAGGATATCGGGGGAACGATCTTAGAAAGTGCATTGTCCATGTATAATGCGCTGTGCGGGGAGTCACTGTGAACTCCAGTGGCCCAGTAAATAAATGTGCCTCAATGTCTCTTTACCATAGAACAGGAGTGAACCAAATTATTGAAGAGCGTCCCCTCAACCTCACCCAACAAAGTAATTTACTGTGGGTGTTTTTAAGCAGCTTCTCCATCCATTGCTTCCCACACTTGCTGACATGAGGTATAAAGAGATGCTACTGAGTGCATACTCAGAGGTGCACACGGTACTGATGCTGACCCAACTTTCTGAAGTTGATGTCAACCTAAGACAAGAGGCCCTACTTACCTCATGGCAGGTGCACCCAACCACTAGTTGTGCTTTCATTTAGAGAATTTGAAGGGATTTTGGTACCCTCTTTTCATAATTGCAGAGGTCAGCCCCCCCTAACACTAGTGACCAATCATCTCTTATATTTCGTGTATCGCGGTTTAGATTTTCTGAGCCCATCTTCAAATTAAACATTTTCTCCAATTCTTTCTGTTGGCGAGGATCTCCCAGTGGTGGATCCCCTGAGTATAAGTGAGTTATATGGAAATGATGGTGACATATTGTTGTGACCTTTTGCATGATCAAACACTATGTACAATATGAAGGTATTTGGTAGACGGGATCCCTAATCCCTTTACCTCCATCCATTGGTCAAAGTCAGGTTTACTGCTAAAATTTATAAAAGAGTCTTAAGATGTCGTCTCGCGGCCCCGCAGAGATGTAAATAGTATATGAGCAGAACCAGATGGAAAATAACTCATATTTACTCCATCCTTTTTTCTTCTCTGCGTTGACAATATGTTGTCACCCAAAAATGTTTTTGTAGATTGGGATATATATTAGCAATACGTCACCACTAACATATGACAGTTTTCCAGTAAGCCGAACGCAATGGATACAGTACCATTATGTATCATCAGATTCACATACCTGACCAACAAGGGAGCGCGTGATAGTGTCTGCTCTGAGCTTGATACTTCTGTACAGTGCTACGCTGCGTAGTGGCTGGGAAAGGTACTGCAAGCAAAGTTCATCACCTGGCCCAATGCGAGGACAGGGACATTGCGGTTGATTGGTGAGGGGGGCAGAACCCCTTTAGATCTGATATGTCTGTGTGATGGACTGCCAAAGGCTCACAGCTTTTTGAAAGAAGCGAGTAACAAGGGCACCACTCTCAACTAAGACTCCTGTCCTATAAAATCAGCCCCCACCTTCTCACAAGTCAATATAATATGTGTTGGTTTTATTGCTAGTTGTCTTAGTTTGGGCTACACACCTTTGAATACTGTATCTGTGACAACTTGAGCTCCTTCATGGAGTAATACTCTGACACTGGTATACACAGCCCTATTACAGTTTCATATAGTGTTAAAGGAAATCTACCACCAGGATAAAGGATTGTAAACCAAGCACACTAACATACTGGTGTGTGCCCCCTCTGGCAGAAGCTGCACTTCTTGTAGCTTTGTATGCCATTGTTTTTAAGAAAAAAAAGTTTTAAAAATTATGCAGATGAGCCTTCGGGGGTCCAAAATTCATTGACATCTATAGAGTCTGGAGCACCTGAGGCTCATTTGCATAATCCGGGAACCATTTTTATTGGAAAAAACAAGGTCCTAAGAAGCTAAAAGAAAAGCAGAACCTGTCAGTGGGGGCAGTCACCAGTATGTCAGTGTGCTTGGTTTATAATTCTTTGTCCTGGTGGTAGATTTCTTTTAAGTACCTACAGTATGGTCTTCTACAAAGGTGTATTATCATATTAGTTATATTCTTGTACAAAGGAGGCAGTAGCATAGTGGTTATATTCTTGTACATAGGGGGCAGTATTATAGTAGTTATATTCTTGTACATAGGGGACAGTATTATAGTAGTTATATTCCTGTACATAGGGGGCAGTATTATAGTAGTTATATTCTTGTACATAGGGGGCAGTATTATAGTAGTTATATTCTTGTACATAGGGGGCAGTATTATAGTAGTTATATTCTTGTACATAGGGGCAGTATTATAGTAGTTATATTCTTGTACATAGGGGGCAGTATTATAGTAGTTATATTCTTGTACATAGGGGGCAGTATTATAGTAGTTATATTCTTGTACATAGGGGCATTATTATAGTAGTTATATTCTTGTACATAGGGAGCAGTATTATACTAGTTATATTCCTGTACATAGGGGGCAGTATTATAGTAGTTATATTCTTGTACATAGGGGGCAGTATTATAGTAGTTATATTCCTGTACACAGGGGGCAGTATTATAATAGTTATATTCCTGTACATAGGGGGCAGTATTATAGTAGTTATATTCTTATACATAGGGGGCAGTATTATAGTAGTTATATTCTTGTACATAGGGGGCAGTATTATAGTAGTTATATTCTTATTCATAGGGGGCAGTATTATAGTAGTTATATTCTTGTACATAGGGGCCAGTATTATAGTAGTTATAATCCTGTACATAGGGGCCAGTATTATAGTAGTTATATTCTTGTACATAGGGGGCAGTATTATAATAGTAGTTATATTCTTGTACATAGGGGCCAGTATTATAGTAGTTATATCCCTGTACATAGGGGCCAGTATTATAGTAGTTATATTCTTGTACATAGGGGCAGTATTATAGTAGTTATATTCCTGTACATAGGGGCAGTATTATAGTAGTTATATCCCTGTACATAGGGGACAGTATTATAGTAGTGATATTCTTGTACATAGGGGGCAGTATTATAGTAGTTATATTCTTGTACATAGGGGGCAGTATTATAGTAGTTATATTCTTGTACATAGGGGAGCAGTATTATAGTAGTTATATTCCTGTACATAGGGGGCAGTATTATAGTAGTGATATTCTTGTACATAGGCGGCAGTATTATAGTAGTTATATTCCTGTACATAGGGGGCAGTATTATAGTAGTTATATTCTTGTACATAGGGAGCAGTATTATAGTAGTTATATTCCTGTACATAGGGGGCAGTATTATAGTAGTTATATTCCTGTACATAGGGGGCAGTATTATAGTAGTTATATTCCTGTACATAGGGGCAGTATTATAGTAGTTATATTCTTGTACATAGGGGGCAGTATTATAGTAGTTATATTCCTGTACATAGGGGGCAGTATTATAGTAGTTATATTCTTGTACATGGGGGGCAGTATTATAGTAGTTATATTCCTGTACATAGGGGGCAGTATTATAGTAGTTATATTCTTGTACATAGGGGCAGTATTATAGTAGTTATATTCTTGTACATAGGGGGCAGTATTATAGTAGTTATATTCTTGTACATAGGGGGCAGTATTATAGCAGTTATATTCCTGTACATAGGGGGCAGTATTATAGTAGTTATATTCCTGTACATAGGGAGCAGTATTATAGTAGTTATATTCCTGTACATAGGGGGCAGTATTATAGTAGTTATATTCCTGTACATAGGGGGCAGTATTATAGTAGTTATATTCTTGTACATAGGGGGCAGTATTATAGTAGTTATATTCCTGTACATAGGGGGGCAGTATTATAGTAGTTATATTCCTGTACATAGGGGGCAGTATTATAGTAGTTATATTCCTGTACATAGGGGGCAGTATTATAGTAGTTATATTCCTGTACATAGGGGGCAGTATTATAGTAGTTATATTCCTGTACATAGGGGGCAGTATTATAGTAGTTATATTCTTGTACATAGGGGGCAGTATTATAGTAGCTATATACATGTACATAGGGGGCAGTATTATAGTAGTTATATTCCTGTACATAGGGGGCAGTATTATAGTAGTTATATTCCTGTACGTAGGGGGCAGTATTATATTCTTGAGAATAGAGGAAGTCTTATAATTGCCTTATTCTTTTGCATATTTGGCAATATTATTTAGTTTTTTATAGTATATGTACAGGCAGTCCCCGGGTTAAGTACAAGATAGGGTCCGGGGGTTTGTTCTTAAGTTGAAACTATATATTTTATTATTGTAGATCCAGACAAAAAAAAATTTGGCCCCAGTGACAATTGGAGTTTAAAATTTTTTGCTTAAATGTGACCAAGGATTATCAATAAAGCTTCATTACAGACACCTTACAGCTGATTATTGCAATCTGGGACTATAGTAAAGCATCCAGAGAACTTCACCAGAAGTCACAGTGAGCAGAGGGGTCTGTCTGTAACTATGGGTTGTCTTTAAGTCAGGTGTCCTTAAGTAGGGGACTGCCTGTATAGTTCTTAGCTGCGTTTGTAAGACAGCAATGTGGTTAACTTTGCTCAGCAGGGGGCAGCAGTGAGTACAAGTAAAAAGCAGCTGCCAGAATATTTTCTAATTTCAGGTCGATATGTTCTTTAGGAGCTTTTGTTAATGTCTGTACTTCATATTTTCTGTGCTATTGGTGTTAATATCAGCAGTTAATGACATTACCAAAGAATATTGGTATTTCTGTAGACTGACCACTTGATAAAACACGATCTTAATTCTGGAGAAGATAAATGCATTTCTCATTGTGTTATTTTGTATATAGAATGTAACTCCTGCTGGGTTATCTGTCATCACAGGAGAAAATGGGTTAGACATCAAGGGCTAGAGAAAAGTCAGCAATAAGAAATTTAGAAAGAATAGAATGAGTTTTAATAGTCACAATGAAAATAGTTTTTTGCTGTTTCCGCGCTGAGATTCTCTTCTGATTGTACTGACCCATAACTGCAATCCCCAAAAACCCATCTGCATCCCTTGTGTGCAGGTGACGGGTATCATTAATGCAGATGATGAAGCGGTATACGCAGTGTATATATAGCATCTGCTGTTTATCCTTTGCATTCCTTACACATCCCCGATGACACCCATGACACTTACTTACAGGACGGCATCTCGTCTGGGCAGCGCAGCCGGCAGCAGGGAAGATTTATATTGTGTAAAACGCAGCCAACAAGTGCAACCGTTACATGACAGATTACAGCACAAGCATCCGAAACATCCAACCAAAAAATTCTATAAACATCCTTTCATGAGCACATCAAAAAAACATTCAGACATACGCCCCCAAAACGTTGAAACGGATAAAGTTGGTTAATACTGCGTAAGACACATCCTTAAGTGTAATTTCCAAAAATGTGTGCAAACAAGGGCGGGTTAAATACCTTTCTGAAAAAAAATAAAAGTTTCCCAAATTGCCAAAATTTCATGCATTTTGATAGTTTTGTGCAACTAAGTGCAAATATGTTCCCTCTGGACCTCATAATACCAATAGTTGGAGTTTAGCTATTTACAGTTTGGTTCTGGCACCCGGTTTACACCAGAGCCGGCTGCAAAGCGGGTTGGACTTGCCGTTGGACGCGCCGTTGTCCACGGTGGCAGCCGAGTCATAAGGCAAGGTCGTGCTTGCGGACAGGCAGGCGGTCGAAACAAGCAGCACAGGATCAGAGTATGGGCGTAGCGGTAGGTCAAGACAGGTAGCACAGGAGCGAAGTCAGGAACGGAATCAAGGTCACAACGGGAAATCAGGATCATAGCAAAGGGCATGGAACATGGCTTTCTCTCAGGCATGGAAGCATAAAGATCCGGCAGTGGACACAGGAAGAGGCCAGACATTTAACAGAAAAGTCAGTCGGCCAGCGCCAATTATCGGCACGCTGGCCCTTTTATATCTCCTGAAGCCAGCGTTCATGTGCCTCAGGAGGCGGGGACTCAAGTTAAGGAAGACAGTGGGAGTCCTGGGGAGCGAAGAGGGTCGCAGGAGCACCCATGACAATTATGATTCACAGGAGATTACCATGAGATCACCGGACCCAACTGAAGAGAAAGGTGTTAGAGCATCCCCGTCCATCTATCCCTATGGCAGATCTTGATGATTTATAACTCACCAGCAATAATATTATGAGCGTTTTGTAAATGAAGCTAAAATGAAAACCGCTTAGCAGAATAAATATTGACCGGAATGAGTAAGGGAACACCTTGCTGCATCAATAGGGAACCTGAGTCATTAAAGCCGTCACTGAGCATGTCCTCGGAGAGCTTCTAGCACCAAAACATGTCTGTCAGATGGATCCAAGGCTGTCCCCATGTTTTGTACCGTTTCAGTTTTTTACTTTTGCAGTTGAGACCGGAAACAGAAAATTACCATGGTGTGGATCGAAATATCCACAGATCTTTTCAATTTCCATGGAACTTCCTGCCATGGCCTGTCCCGTATCCAGCCGAAGGGCAAGCTGTCGGAGGAAGTCACATTCTTGTGACTGATCTGATCTGTGTGCGCCAATCCTGACTCCGACCATCCGACCGGTATGGCTATCCATGTCTGAAAACCCTTTGTACGGCAGTACCTTTCCCTCTGCTGTCACATGTGTTATGCATAACGTCAAAGGAAACCTTCCATTAGAAATCTAGACGCATGCGGTTCTGCACTGATGCCAGAGCTCCTGCGCATGCGCAGAGCTCTGATGAGTCACCCAACAACAGGAGCATTAGGAGGAGTACACGGAGCATGCATAGATAGGAAGGGATCGCAGAGGCTACTGGGACATGGGGCAGTCATTGCTCCCCGTAGAGGCTGCTACACTCACCTGTAGCCTCTCTGGAAAGTTTACATTTTAGGTAAATAAAGTTTAGCTTATTATTTAGAGCTGCTGAGACATGAGCAACATGGTGTTTGGCCCACATTATTATACTTCTGCATTCTCTGCTTAGATGTGTGCTTTTGGTTCCCCCTTGTTTATTGATGTAATAGACCGTAGTTAGATTGTCTGTCTGACTGAATCAACAAATGCTGACCATGAAGAAGATTCTGGAAGTGTATCAAGGCCAACCTCACCGCTCTTCTGCTGAGACCATTGTTTCTGTATCCAGTGTTATCCTACATGGGCACACCCAACCCCAGGAGGAGGCATCCATGGTGAGGAATTCGGTGGCTATCTTCATAATAGGTAAGGATTGGAGAATATTTTTCCTGGAGACGCCTTCTTCTAAATCCCCTGACTAATGCCTCATTCACAAGGTTGTTGGGGGACGTACATACGGCCGGCGTAAATACATTGTATATATGTCCCCCATTGGCCGGCTGTGGGCGGTACGCTGCAGCACACGTGCGTCACCATATCGTTCCGGACCGGGGAGAAAGATAGGACATGTCCTATCTTTTCCCGGACTATGGCTCTGCGCGCCATGTTTCTCAGCGTTCACCTCCTCCTCTCTTCTGGTTGTACCTAGGGGGCTTAAACCTTAGTTTTATGTGCTGCCTGAGGACCATCAGGAAAAATTAGGTATCTCGTTGATTCTACTGACCCAAAGAATAAAGAGGATGTGACATTTGGACTACCCCAAGGTGGTCAACCCAGCACAGAGTTCTGCAGAACTTCTCCTTCTTTCTACTTTACTTGTGTCCTCTGGACACCAATACAGTCAGTCCACGGGCTACATACAAGTTGAATTTGTATCTAAGTCGGAACTGTATATTTTATAATTGTAACTCCAGACAAATTTATTTTTGGTCTCTTTGACAATTGGATTTTCAAAATGTTGGATTGTCATAAGAACCAGGATTAACAATAAAGCTTCATTACAGACACCTGTGATAACTGTTACAGCTGTTTATTGTAGCCTTGGGCTAAAGTACAATAAATTACCAATTACCAGAGGTCCGTATGTAACTGGGGGTCATCGGTTTTCAATCATTGACATAGTGAAAGCTTTAAAAACTAAGGCAGCTGACCCTAAAGAAGGACAACCCCCCTATCAATTTTGGACCATTGTTAAAGGAAATCTACCTCCAGGATGAAGGATTGTAAACCAAGCGTCCCTACGTGCTGGGGTGTGCCCCCTCGGGCAGGATCCGCTCTTCTTTTAACTACTTTTAAAAGTTTTAAAAGTAATGCAAATGAGTCTGAGGGGCTCCATAGCCGTTAATGGAGCCTGGAGCCCCTCGGGCTCATTTGCATAATTTTAAAGAATCTAAAAGAAGAGAGGCTCCTGTCATAGGGTTAGTGTGCTTGGTTTACAATCCTTCATCCTGGTGGTAGATTTCCTTTAACTCTTCCTAAATCTTTACAGAGCAAGTCATCCTTCAAGAATCTGTTCCATGGGTGAGAATGTCTGACATTCATGATAAAGTCAGTATTTTCTGGAAACAAGATGATTCTCATAGATTAGTCTGATTCATTACTTATCTGTATCTTGCTGTTTCCTTTCTGCTTCTTTTTGTAATACGAACTATTTTTAGGCGTTTCCTACTTATATTAAAATCTATTGTTTCCTCCGGCCGCTCTCTGAAGGCCACACATTGTGCAGTGCAGAAGCCGTGAGCTCATGTCTCTCATCTGTTCCTCATTGATTCACAGCCGGAATTATGTAAAACCAGTCCGAGGATTTGGAGTTTACTTCTGGGAGAAGCTGATCGGTCGCCTCTCAGAAATCCATACATTGAAGTGGAGATCTCATTTTAGCAGGAAACTTTTTTACTTTTACAAAGTGTAGATTTCTTTTGTCTGAAGGACAATACAAGATAAGCCAAATTTAATGACCAGGTTAGAGCCAAAAAGTTGATACTTTATTGAATTAAAGTTTTGGAGTGATGTACTGCCTGGCCATATTTTTGCGAAAATTACAAGAAATGCAGCCATGTTATTAGCAACTCGTAAACAAGTGACTTTATGATTGATAAAACCTTGTATCTCCAAGTATAAAGTAGGGTCTTGTATAATAATAATAGCATTACTATTATTATTACTATTATTATTATTGTCTTGTATTTTGTATATGTTTTTTAAATGTATTTCTTGTGACCCTTATTACCTTGGGAATCGTTGGACCCAATTTCTCATCTCTAACAATGGGACTTACCTTAAATGAGCACCTCTTGTTATTGTAATTGTTTATAAGCACATGGTAGCTGTAAAGACTTCCAACAATGGTAGTCTATTTCTAGAAAGAAAGTTCTGCTGTCATTTTAAAGAGAATAATATCACCTTTAACATGGCAAAGGGACTGTGTTTCTAGGGGCCACAGACATGAAGATTTGCATAGTTAAATTTATAGGCGTGCAACACATTTATCATGTAAAGTCTGACAGGTTGTGTCGCACGCCCCATGTTAAAGGCAGCAAAAAGTGGTGCATTCTGTCAGAGCAGTGCAGGGAATGCCAAATTCATGAGGAACGTGGATTCGGCGCCCCCTGTACACTTTACAGGCAAACTGCACAGTTTTTAGTAAATGTGGCCCAGTATCTCCAGTTCTGTGACAACTAAATAGGTTATCACTTTTAAATGACACCAGAACTGTGTCAGAAGAGCTATGGACCAGACGATACAGGACTTATACGCAGGGTAAACTACAGCTCAGAAAAGGCTGAAATAAAATCATGCTCTGCCTTTTTTTCAGAGAACCAGCGAATTATGACAGTGCTATTGGTCGCAGACCAATAAGTGGACTTTGGAAAACGAAGTATAATTTTTGGGAGTTTGGTATAATACTGGATAGAGTCAAGATTTTGTTTACGCTATAGTTGAACTATTTGTTCTTAGGGTAGTAGCAATGGGGCATGTAAGGTCACAAGTGACCCGCTAATTCTCCAAACATGTGTGCAAACCTCCGAGCGCGGAGCGTGTGAGTCACAGACCGCCAACACCGCTCCATGGCTGGAATAAGCGCCTCCAATCGAGGTGCAATACTGTGCCCAAGCTGGACATGACACATTCCTAGTAAAGCTCTCCAAATAATTGGCACTGGGTTCTGTTCAGTAAAATAGACCCAGATCCCAGAAAAGGAATTGAAAGTATTTACAGGGCTGGAAGGAGTTTATTTGGCTGCGCCAGGGTGAAGGTGAGGGCTCACACTTCATATTGTACGCGGTAACAGCTCAATAGTCTTGTCCTCCCTGTATTAGCTGGCGGCAGGTTTAATGTCATAGTACATCAGCCTTGGCCAGGACTCTACTTGTTCCTTACAGACAAAGGTCATCCGAGGGAGACAAATGCTGAGGACTAGTAATGGTACACAGGGGGCCCTGATACAATGTAGCGTTACTCATAGCGTATGCTGGCATGACTCGGGATACCAGTTTCAAGTTTGCATGAGTCATTTTATAATTTTATTCAATTACTGACTTAATCCGTAGTTGCATATTCCAGAGCTGCAATCATAGTTCTGCTGGTTGTTACTAGGAACAACACGCTTGTCCACAGAGCCACTACTTATAACATTAAGAGGATTTTCCTATTAACAACTGGGCGGCCTGACTGGTGAAATGTTGGAGATGCTGGGGACCTGGGTTCAAGTTCCAGGGTCAAAGAGTTTGTATGTTCTCTCTGTGTTTGTGTGGGTTTCTTCCGGGTCCTCCGCTTGCCTCCCACACTCCAAAACATACTGGTTGGTTGATTAGATTGTGAGCCGCATTGGGGACATGGACTGATTTGGCAAACTCTGTGCAGCGCTGCATAATCTGTGTGCACTATATAAATAAAAGAATCAATTGTCACGGGTGCTCCCGCGATTCCTGTCTCGGATTGCAGGCGCACCCGTGTCCCTCTGTGTGCCCCCGGAGCCCAGCTGAACTCGCCTTTCCTGGCTCCAGCGGCGATTTCTGCGGCGCGCACGTCCCGCCTTCTAGGGCGCGCATGCGCCAGCTCGCAAAGATTTAAAGGGCCAGCACGCCGGTAATTGGCGCTGGCCTGCTGCCTTCCCACATAGATTCCTGCCCCTTCCTGTGACCGTTGCCGGATCTTCAAGCCATTCCCTGAAGAGAAAGCTCCCCTGTGTATCCTGCGTTCCTCTGTATCCTGCATTCCTGTGTATCCTGCTGTCCCGGGTGCCAGTGCGTTCCTGATCCGTGTGCCAGTCCGTTCTTGTGTTCCTGTTCCGTGTGCCAGCTCCTGCGTTCCTGACGTGAGTCCTAGTGTGCCTTCCTGCTGTCTCCCCGGGTATAGACTGTCTCCTGCACTACTACTTTGCCTGCCAACGCGGGCTAGTCGCACCTGTGGAACGACCTGGTGGTACCTTGCTGCAGCAAGACCATTCCGCTTTGCTTTGGGCTCTGGCGAAGACCAGGTACCACTTAGACTACAGTCCCAGGTGTCGGCTAGTACCACCTCCCGCAGTGGACCAGAGGGTCCACAGACTCACGGCCCTGACATCAATCATAGTACTGAGCGAAATAGCTGCGTGCAAAGCTCTTTTAGAAGTTAATGGTGTGGACTTCTTGTCGGGCCATTAGTGGGTTATTCATACATAGAACTTGGGGATCCTTGTTTTCATTATAATAAATGGCTGGAGCACTCAGTTCACCAGCGCATCCCTGTCGCTTTCTATAGGAAGTGTTACATACGCGTAACATGTGCAGACACTGAACAAGCAGGTAGGATTTCAGTTCTGTAGAAATCATGTAACGTACAACTGCTTTTCAATAAATGAGAATATCAGAAAAAAGTTATTTTCAGTAATTCATGTAAAAAGTGAAACTCATATTTTTATAGAATCAATACAAACAGAGTGTTTATTTCTCTTAAATGACATCTACCACAATTTTCTTGGTGGTAGACTGTCCCATAACGCACCCTTGTTACCGGTAGGGGATGACCAAGCCTTTTTTCGTTGCCTCAGTCAGAGCGAGAAAATAAGCCTTTAAATATATTCAAATGAGCATGAGGTGCTCAGGGTCCCGTCCGACAGGCACCTCCTGGATCCTCCAATACCTAATTTATGCACGCCTCATTGTAATGCACCGCTCCCATGGCTCTCCGGCCAGACATTCAATGACATCACCTGGCTGTCTGGAATTCTTGCGCAGACACGAGATCGTTCTATCTTGCGTCAGAATACATTGCGAGGACATCTTCAGAAGACTTTGGAGGTCCTTTTAATGTTGATGATTGTGGTTACAGCCATGAAAAAACTTTTACAAAGCATTTCAAAAGGTCCCTTATTCTGGTTGAGTAGGTGACACAATCATGGGAAGTTTGTGGTCCCAGAGTCAGGAGGAAGAGTGAAGAGGCACAATCCAAGTTGTTTGAAGTCTAGTGTGAGGTTTCCACAATCAATGATGCTTTGGGGTTCAAGTCATCTGCTGGTGTCTACTGTGTTTTATGAAGACCAGAGAAAATACCACGAAGGCCTTACGTGGTCTGTACAATGTCTAAATTGCTATTTTTGCTTCTATATCATGGGATTATTTTGGTGCTTGTGTCCAATATTCAGGCACCATTCTGCTAGATAAGTATTGTGTGGTAGTCAGCAGGTCATACCACCCAGGGTAAGGCCAACCCAGATTGTGTGTCTCCACTGATGTCCAAATAATCTATAAACACGTTTGATATGGGGGATTTTTTGAGGTTAGGCCTCTGGTAAGAAATACTTTGTGGATTCTCAGTGTGTTTGCTCTGCTGCAAAATCCTGAAATGAATACTTATAATTCTCCGCCACAGACTAATAGTAGATGCTATTTTCCACCTTCCGTGTACTCGTATGTATACTGGATATTTGTTATTATTAACATTTACCAACAAGTCATTCAGGACTGATATTTGCTTTTTTTGTAACGAGCAGACACCCACTCACCAAATTTTAAGTCTACGCTCTGGGGAGTTTACTATTAAGAGCAGACGTTTGGCACAGGATACTCACCCTCATAGATAATAATGTTGTTGCGAGTGACCACACAATGGAACAAAATCTGATACATGCAAATTTCATTATATCCCATGGAATTTTTTTTTTCTGGTGAAAAAGAAGAAAAAAAGAAAAAAGTTTGACATTATCGCATACAGTCTTATCCTGAGATTTATAAGGACTTGTACAGCAGTATCCGACCTAAAATAATCACAGATCCTTGTGAAAGTTGCAGGAATTGCGATTATTTACTTGATTTCACCTTCATGCCAATTGGGCGTAGAGAGTGGGGTGTTCCAGCTCCATTCCTGTGCATAATGTAGCCTGCGCCTGTTCAGGCTTGAAAGGGCACAATTCTATGAAATTCTGTGCTAATCGTTATTATGTCTCGTAAATATTTTGGTTGGTAAGAGCAGACTTGGGGGGGGGGGTGAGGCGGCGATATAAGGGGGATGTGTGGCATGTGATCTCCTGTTGCCGTCAAGGGAAAAACCGTCAGACCCAGCCTGTGACCCGTTCTACATGGTCAAATTAGCTCAACAATAGCCTCCTCCTTGTTCCCGATCCTCCGTGGGAGTTCTCTAGCCATCTCGGAATGACTTTTGGTCCGAGCGGCTCCTCCGCAAAGAAGGCCCACGAATATGACGTGCTCATGCTGACCCGCCTTAGCACCGCCACTGCGGTGGGGACAGGAGTGGGGTGGCATGCCGGGTTAGAGGCCGTAGCTACTCTCCTGACCCCGTGCCCTGCTGGTAGGTGCCCGTCCCTGCATAAGATCCTGCTGCCATGTCTGACACCGATATAGAAAGAGCAGATATGTCTTGATACTTATTCCTCTCCTTTTATTATTTTGACTCATTTTAACGAAAAGTTGCATGAGAGGTCACCAACACCACAGGAAATGTGCCTTACAGAGTATGTGGTCCATCAGCTTATTTTGGGTAATTTAATTTCCTATGACATAGGTGGTTTATTATCTTTGATAAACATGTACTTCCATATCTTCACCTAGAACTACTCAATCTTTTTGTTCATCTTGAGCAAAAACATTTGTTCTAAGGTTGCCCATCATATGTGGATAGCCCGTGACCCTGCCCTGTAGTTTGTTCCCTAAACTTCGTGTTGGGACCCAAGCTGCTCTGTAATGTATTCATGGAGCTGTGAGACGGAGTCGTGCCAACCCCGTGTCTGCTTCTCAGAATCTGGGAGACATTCTAAAGTGACTAATTTCTGTTGGAGGGTAAAGAAATCAGTTATTAATTCATAAACCTCCAGCAACTATATATAGCAACTCAGTGTGTGCGACTGGCATCCACCACTGAGAGACTAAGATATATGGCAGCGATCCAGAGGCAGAGGAAATGGTGGTGAGAGGGAGAGAGAAAACGAGAGGTGGAGCTTTGAGAGAGGACCCGTTCAACATGAGTAGTTGTGAGAGAGAAAACGCAAAGTATATGAGAAACAACCAAACGAGAAACCCCCAAGAGATATTCAAAAGGACGCCAAGAACAGGGTAGCACAGAGGAAAGACCTCGTGGACCATTGGAAATATCGAAAGTCCCAAAAATACCCTAAATCAACGTATTAATGTGTGGGCTGTGTGAAAAAAATAAAATGATAAACCATAGGGAAAGGTGGGGGGAAAAAAAACACAGAACAGATGTGAACTGAAGATTTCGAGAAGTATAAAAATACATGTAAAGAAGATTGGAAGACATTTAGATGTAAAGGAGGGGAGCTTTGCATGTCAGACAGGAAAAACCACATGGACAGACTCCAAGCAGAGTAAAACCACCGAGAAATGGTCCCGTCTTTGAACGAGAGGATAAGGGAGTTTTAGAAACTAAAACAATAATGAAAAATACAAAAGAATAAGTATGTAATAGACTAGAGTTGACTTTAAGGAGTCTGAAATTAGAAGAGTCTGTTTTTTGTCCAGAGGCTGTGCCGTTCCTGATTAATAGCCGTGTCTAGTATTTTATTACATGTATGGAGCTTTGTCTGGCTACGAAGAGGCAGCAATGTGGCTCCCAGTAACAATGCAAACTACAAAGGTAGAATCCCTGTGGAGTAGGCAGTTTGGTTGGGTCATTAGGAAGTTTTGGTAGTTGTTAGGCCCAACTGCGGGGAGGTGATGTTTTGACAATAGATACAAAATACGACTGATGGTTTTTGTCTTCTAACTTTTTAAAGTGAACCTGTCAGTTATACTAACGCACATTTTCTCAAGACTGCGGGTGCAACTATCCCTATGTTGTTCATTCCAATGCCTGTAAAGCTCTGCAGCCTGTTTGTACCGTGTACTCACCATCTATGCATATTCATGTTCTTTTAGCTCAGCCACACCTTTAGCTTCTTCTTTGACTAGGGGCCTGCTTTCTCTTCAGCTGAGTGTAACTCATTTCAGCCCTTCCTTAGGAATAAAAAAAGACACTCTGTGTGACTCGCAGAAGAGAAATAAGCTCTCTTATTCACACATCCCTCAGGAATTCTCTTCAGCGAGTCACACACAGCCAGTGTCTCTCTCATTCCTGAGGGAGGAGGGGTATGAGCTGGAGGTGCGGCTAGGAAAGAATGTCATGTGTATGCCGGAAGGTCATTTGCATAGATAGTAAGTCAACTTTACAAACTGAGCTTTATAGGCATAGGGAGGAACAATACAGGGATAGTTGTAGTGCTGTAATTGCAATTTTCAAGGATATGTTTAGTTAGAGTGGGTTAGATTAACTGACAGGTTCCCTTTGATCATCGCGGTCTCAGGACTTATGGCACGTAAGAAGTGGATTGAAGAAGGTGTAATTTTCTACTGGCAAAATTTATATTGATAGGAAAAAAGATTTCATGACTTGAATATTGCCAACAGTTTGGGCATAATCCTAAATAGGGAAGAGAAAAAATAAGTGAACATCAAACATTGACTTTTTACACATTGACTTACTGTTATCAATGTATATTTACTTTTTTTTTCTTTTATAAATTGTTTTTTATTTTTTTCTTAATTGGTAAATTTTTTAAACAGTTTTTATTACTACAGGTCGGTACAAATTACGGGAGAATTTATAGAAAGCCACGTTTTATTAGGTGTTCTCCTATGTCATTTCACTGATTCAATTAATTACATTCTACATTTCTGCAATTAGTTTTGACGGTTCCTGGTTTGCTGACGGCTTTTTGAAATTTCAAGCCTGCGAGGAAGTGGGATTTTAACGTAAAATATTAAAAGGCCATATAAATCGTCTAATAGACAGTCATATACACCAACCGTGCATCGCAACGAGCCAAAATATATACATAAAAGAGCAGCGAGTGGCTTTATGCCTTGGCATAGAGTTCAGTGATTGACTAGGTCTATAATAATAAGTCTGTAGAACTTGAGGGTGATAAAGCATCAGGCGTATCTAACTCTGGAGGAGCACAAACTTGGGAAGTGACACACGTTCACCTATCCCAGATGTCACTGCTGAGTAATATTAGACGCAGGACCTGATCATACAGGTGAATTAGCACATAATGTAAATGTAGGTAGCGTAACAGGAAGGACATGTTCATTCAGAATCCGATTATGACAAATGTAGCCCCAGGCAGGGTAATAGTTTTCGGTACCTGGTTCCTCCAATTTCCAGCCCTATAGCTACATATCCATTCCTCATTGTTATTGGGTATAATTGATTAGGACCGTGTTTTTATCTATACTACTTTTGTATTACCGTATATACTCGAGTACAAGCTGAGACCTTTAATTTTAACACAAAAAACTGGAAAAACCTATTGACTCCAGTATAAGCCTAGGGTGGGAAATGCATTGGTCACAGCCCCCAGTATGTATCCTGCAAGCCCCTGTAGTATGTAGCCTGCCAGTCCCCTGTAGTATATAGCAAGCCAGCTAAACTGCAGCCCCTGCCCCCCAATAAATAGCCTGCAAGCCCCTAACCCCCAGTATGTAGCCTGGCAGCCCCTGCCCCCCCAGTATGTAGCCTGCCAGCCCCTGCCCCCCAGTATGTAGCCTGGCAGCCCCTGCCCCCCAGTATGTTGCCTGCCAGCCCCTGCCTCCCCAGTATATAACCTGCCAGCCCCTGCCCCCAATATAATGCCTGTAGGAAGAAAACTAAATGTGTACTCATCTTCCGACGTCCCCCTGAAAGGTCCTCTTCTACACAGCGATGCTCCGGCATCGGCTCTGTGTCCCCACGTGGTCCGTTTCAGGCATCGTGACATCAGCCACACGCTGCTCGGGCGTCGGAAGGCGTTTCTTGACTCGAATATAAGCATTTTTTTGTGCTGAAAAACTTGGCTTATACTCGAGTATATACAGTAATTGAAATTATTTTTTTTTCTAGGCGTGCACGGAAAATTTTGTTTTTGGCATTTATTTGCCACTTTTACTATACTGCAACTTTTTTGTTTTGGGTTGTCGCGGTTGATAGTACCAAACATTTTCTTGGAAGCCACTCCTGCAGCACTGAGGTAATCTGAGGGGTATAGCAAGTAATATTAGACGCAGGACCTGATCATACAGGTGAATTAGCACATAATGTAAATGTAGGTAGCGTAACAGGAAGGACATGTTCATTCAGAATCCGATTATGACAAATGTAGCCCCAGGCAGGGTAATAGTTTTCGGTACCTGGTTCCTCCAATTTCCAGCCCTATAGCTACATATCCATTCCTCATTGTTATTGGGTATAATTGATTAGGACCGTGTTTTTATCTATACTACTTTTGTATTACCGTATATACTCGAGTACAAGCTGAGACCTTTAATTTTAACACAAAAAACTGGAAAAACCTATTGACTCCAGTATAAGCCTAGGGTGGGAAATGCATTGGTCACAGCCCCCAGTATGTATCCTGCAAGCCCCTGTAGTATGTAGCCTGCCAGTCCCCTGTAGTATATAGCAAGCCAGCTAAACTGCAGCCCCTGCCCCCCAATAAATAGCCTGCAAGCCCCTAACCCTCAGTATGTAGCCTGGCAGCCCCTGCCCCCCCAGTATGTAGCCTGCCAGCCCCTGCCCCCCAGTATGTAGCCTGGCAGCCCCTGCCCCCCAGTATGTTGCCTGCCAGCCCCTGCCTCCCCAGTATATAACCTGCCAGCCCCTGCCCCCAATATAATGCCTGTAGGAAGAAAACTAAATGTGTACTCATCTTCCGACGTCCCCCTGAAAGGTCCTCTTCTACACAGCGATGCTCCGGCATCGGCTCTGTGTCCCCATGTGGTCCGTTTCAGGCATCGTGACATCAGCCACACGCTGCTCGGGCGTCGGAAGGCGTTTCTTGACTCGAATATAAGCATTTTTTTGTGCTGAAAAACTTGGCTTATACTCGAGTATATACAGTAATTGAAATTATTTTTTTTTCTAGGTGTGCACGGAAAATTTTGTTTTTGGCATTTATTTGCCACTTTTACTATACTGCAACTTTTTTGTTTTGGGTTGTCGCGGTTGATAGTACCAAACATTTTCTTGGAAGCCACTCCTGCAGCACTGAGGTAATCTGAGGGGTATAGCAATGAAACTGCTGGATATAGGTAACAAAGATAATAGGCAAAGCTGTTTTACAACCCAAGAGTTAGTTAGTGAAATAGTGCAGATGCGCCTCCATTCTCTTCTTTATTCTCCTCTATTTACTAAAATTTTTGAACATCTACATAAAGCCTACAGACAGGGAAAAGAATATACATGATCTGTAGGACCAGGCAAATGTCACTTTCTCCATTTAGGATATTGCGGAAGGTCTTACATCCTCACACGTCCTGGTCCTACTGATTCATGGAGCTCCATGTAACGGCAGGCGCACTCGGTGATCTTGTTGATTGCCACGAATTCAGTACTTTCCCTGTGGCCAGAATATCCTCTGCCGGAGCACATCTTGGTGATTGAGCAGAGTTTTCTTCGTGCTCAGTGCTCTAGGTTGTGTCGCTCATCAGGTGTTGACAGAAGTTGATGAATAGGCGTTTCAGTAAATTAGGAAGAGGTGAACAGTAGTGTTGTTTTACAATCGCCATAATACAGTAGCTCACTCCATTAGCCCTGCCAAAATGTACCCAGGATATGTTACTAACTCAGCGAGTGGCCCCGAGCAAGATGCAGGAGTTTGAAATGATCCTGAAAAATGTCTTGCTGATGACATGTCGTTTTAACCCCCAAGCGTTCTCCCAAGAGAGTCTTGTATCAGAACTTGGTGCGGTTATATGTGGTAACACATAATATATATATATTTGAGCTCAAGAACAATTTAAAGAGAAAGTGTCAGGGTGATTTGGGACACTAAACCTGTCAGGGTGCTCAAGCTACCCATGTGACCCGTGAGCCCCTCCGTGCAGGCTGCAGTCTGACTCACCTCTTTGTGCTCCAGCGGCTTCTCCCGCGGCTCAGCGGATGCGTCCAGCCTCCTAAGGCGCGCGCGCCAGCTATGTAGAGTTTAAAGGCTAATTGGTGATGGCCACCTGGTACTTAATAAATAGCAACCCTCTTCCCTTATTCTCTGCCTGATCTTTGTGCGTTGTGCCTCAGAGAAAGCTTTGTTCCTGATGTCCTGTGCTCGTGTTCTGAATTCCCGTTGTGAACTCGATTCCATCCCTGACTCTGATCCTGTGCTGCCTGTCCTGACCTTCTGCCTGTCCCTGACTACGATTCTGCTCAAAGTCTCTGTACTTTGCCTTGGCCCCCACTGTGGACAAAGTCGTGTCTGTGGAGCGACCTGGTAGTACCACGCCGCAGCAAATCCAACCCGCCTTGCATCTGACTCCAATCCTGTGCCGTCTGTCTTGACCTCCTGCCTGTCCTCGACCACAATACTGTCTCACGACTCTGTACCTCGCCTTGGCCGCCACCGCGGACAGTCGCAAGTCCAACCAGCTTTGCGGTGGGCTCTGGTGAAAACTGGGTGCCATCATCCCCGGTGCTACAGAGGGTCCAACTACCTCTGACAAAACCAAGTACAGGTCCTTGTGGGCCTTGGGTGAGTGTCTTGAATCGCTGTTACATTCCGGACTGTGGCTGTTACGAAAAAATAAACTGATATTCTTACCTAGAAAAGAGTATAAGGTGCATTAGTCTTATCCCTGGTGCTCTTGGTGCCAGTGAGATGGTTCAGTGAAGCCGGTATCATACAACCCAGCGTCATTGCGCATGCGCCATGTCTATATTGCATGTGCAGTGAAGCTGAGGTGATCTACATCAGTTTCATTGAAACACTACGCAGGAACCAAGAGCTCCAGACCAAGGTAAGTATTTAGGTTCCCTCCATGCACAAAGGGAAAAATACAGCGCAATTTGGGACACAAAACCACTGGTCCATAAGAACCTTTGGTTGGCTTACTGCCCCAAATTGCCCTTACGGGCAATGACACAAGATTGAAGGTTATCCAATATAGAACCTTTTTTTTAGTTACTAACTTGTCTACAAGTTTTGCATAAATCAGTAAATATAACAAACTGTCATCAGAACCCTCTCATCAGGATTTTCCCTCTTTCCTGCAAAGCTGACATTTACTGTGAAATATCTGCTCAATCGGAGTCTGAGCAGATTGGATTAAATTTGCACCTTGGAGCCCATCCATCTCCACTTTTCTACATTCTACGACATCAGATTATTATATACTCGTGTATAAGCCGAGTTTTTCAGCACATAAAATGTACTGAAGGACACCACCACGGGTCTAAAATAAAAAGTACATACTCACTTTCAGGCACGATGCTCCGGTCCCCACGGCTCCTCTTCTCTCTGCCTTAACAGCCGGCAGAACCGCGGCCATGCACTCTGTGCCGGCTGGCACAGTGCATGGCCGCGCCTCTGCCGGCTGTTACAAAAGAGAGAAGGGGAGCCGCGGGGACTGGAGCATCGGGGGCAACGGAAGGTCAGTATGTACGTTTACTTTTTATGTGCTGGGCAAACAGGGGCCTGTCTGGCAATGTACCAGAGGGGGCTGTCTGGCTATATACCACAGGGGGCTGTCTGGCTATATACCACAGGGGGCTGTCTGGCTATATACCACAGGGGGCTGTCTGGCTATATACCACAGGGGACTGTCTGGCTATATACCACAGGGGACTGTCTGGCTATATACCACAGGGGGCTGTCTGACTATATACCACAGGGGGCTGTCTGGCTGTGTACCACAGGGGGCTGTCTGGCTGTATACCACAGGGGGCTGTCTGGCTGTATACCACAGGGGGCTGTCTGGCTGTATGCCACAGGGGGCTGTCTGGCTGTATGCCACAGGGAGCTGTCTGGCTGTATGCCACAGGGGGCTGTCTGGCTGTATGCCACAGGGGGCTGTCTGGCTGTATGCCACAGGGAGCGGTCTGGCTGTATACCACAGGAGGCTGTCTGGCTGTATACCACAGGGGGCTGTCTGGCTGTATACCACAGGGGGCTGTCTGGCTGTATACCACAGGGGGCTGACTGGCTGTATACCACAGGGGGCTGACTGGCTGTATACCACAGGGGGCTGTCTGGCTATATTCCACAGGGGTCTGGCTGGCTATATACCACAGGGGGCTGGCAGGCTATATACTACAAGGGCTTGCTGACTATACACTGGGAGGCTGTATCCAATGCATTTCCCACCCTCGGCTTATTCTTGAATCAATAGGTTTTCCCAGTTTTTGACGGTAAAATTGGGTACCCCGGCTTATACTCAAGTATATACGGAAGATAGAAGTCTACTGAGAGGGGAGGAGTATGCAGAAACTGTCTAAGGCTACATTCACACTAACGTATGGGGGACGTATATACGGCCGACGTATATACGTCCGATATACGTCCCCCATACACTTCTATGGGCGCACGGCACCCTACGGGAGCGGTACGGTGCAGCACACGTGCGGCACCGTACCGTTCCGTACCCGGGAAAAAGATAGGACATGTCCTATCTTTTCTCGTAATACGGCGCCGTGCGCCATAGGTTGCTATGGAGAGGGGCGGGGGTGAGCTGCGCTCACCTCCTCCTCCTCTCCCCGTACACTGCCGTTGCCCGCTACGGTATGGTACGGGCGGGCAACGGCAGTGTGAATATAGCCTAAGAGTCACTGGCAAAATCTGATGCAACTAATAGTCAATCATGCAATGGTCAGAAATAAAGTTATAGGTTTTTTTTCTAGAAAGTTTTGAGGCCATTGTTTTTTTTTGTTTTCTATTTTAATTTATTTCATGTTCTGTACACTGGAAAACAAAAGACACACAATTTCCTAAATGTCAAGGTCATTGTGTATATCCTAACCTGAGTCATATACAAGTATTTTAAGCTTATTCCATTAAATGTAAATATTCTAAAGCAACAAATAAAAATGTACATGAGATTTTTGTAAAAGGTAGAGAACATTTTCAGATACCTTCAAGTTATCAGTGTTAATCTGGCACTTGGTGCTAAGTTTCTTAATTATCTAACAAGTGTTATGTAACTAGCGCTGGACTTTCCAGCTTTCACGTGACTAAAACTCATCGGCAGCAGGTTGTCCAGATAAAGGGGTGACCCTATAGTCCATTGCAAGAGAAGTTGATCATTCCAAGTCCCTGGTTTCTAGAATATTGCATCTCTACAACATCACAAGAAGGCCGGTCAACCCCGAAAGACGAACGTAAGAGAGGACAGGATAATGTGGAGAATCTCCATTCAGACAGCAATTTTCATGCAGGACAATGCCCTGTCACAAAGCACAAAGGGGAAAGCAGTTCTTCGAATGAGAAAACAGTGAAACAATAAAATGGCCACAACCCACATCCTTGATCTGAACCCAATAGTGGTGACAAAGTTCTGGCCAAGAAACCCACAACAGTCACACAACTGTGGAAGAAACTAGAAGAAGAGTGAAGCACATCCCAGCAGAGCCGTGTGAGAGATCAGTGGTTAGGTCTTGTGGCCGGGGCTGAGGTCTTGTGGCCGGGGCTGAGGTCTTGTGGCCGGGGCTGAGGTCTTGTGGCCGGGGCTGAGGTCTTGTGGCCGGGGCTGAGGTCTTGTGGCCGGGGCTGAGGTCTTGTGGCCGGGGCTGAGGTCTTGTGGCCGGGGCTGAGGTCCTGTGGCCGGGGCTGAGGTCTTGTGGCCGGGGCTGAGGTCTTGTGGCCGGGGCTGAGGTCTTGTGGCCGGGGCTGAGGTCTTGTGGCCGGGGCTGAGGTCTTGTGGCCGGGGCTGAGGTCTTGTGGCCGGGGCTGAGGTCCTGTGGCCGGGGCTGAGGTCCTGTGCACTCCCAACTAATTGGTGACTGCTGGGACCTGCAGGAAATGTTGTTATAATCTTTCTTTGTGCTGCTGATCTAATTATGATCATGACATTTTTTGCAACATGAAGTTTTTATGTTGACGCTTTAGTAATATTGTAAAACCCTGTTCTAGTGATCTGCTGACCTCTTTCAAAAACATCCGTCTAATGTCGATCAATGGAAAAGACCAAGTGGTCATACATTGTTCTCCAATTTTGATGTCAGGGGTCTATATTCTATTGTTTCATCTTTTGTGGCAAAGTTATTTTTCTCTATTTTTGTTGCACCCTAAAACAGATCCACGCTCTCATTGCGAGCCGCAGTCTCAGTGGTTGGCGTGTAGGTAATTTTTTAAAATAATCCTTTTAGAGGGCTTCTCAGATAAGACATAGGTTTTAGTTCGAATACATAAAATGGGTGGAGTGTTTACATCCTAAATCCTTGCAAATTTTAAATATTTCTTGCGACCGAGCAATAAATTGGAGGACATATATTGCATCTTAGGGTTTCCTCTTGGCATCAGTTTTTCAGATTTTCAGTTATTGCCCTGAATACAATTTGACTGCGCCATTTCCCATTAAATTTGCAATGTGCTGAGTATATACTCTGTTACAATCATCTGTTCTCTGTCCTTTTTAATTCCACTACTCCGCTGGCTGGATAAAGGTTTATGAAGCTTCCAACATCTCTCACCAATTCTTTTTCATTTCAACGGCCGAATGCCAAAGCCACACTCTCAGAGAAAACCAGTGCTCCCTCCATTGGCCCTGTTCATACAGTTACTTAAAGCAAACTTGTCACCACCCTAACCCTTTCCAAGCCTACAAACAGTGCCTTCTGTAATATATACATCCCCTGGAGGTGTTTTTAGCATATTTCTAGGTTGCAGCATGAATGAAAAATCATCTTTTATTCTTCTGTAGGATGCAGACAGTGAGTCAACCCTGTAGTCAACTCCTGCAGTCATAGCCCCGCCTCCTGCAGTCAGACAAACCCCGCCTCCTGCGGTGAGGCAACCCGCCTCCAGCAGTAAGGCAACACCGCTTTCTCCAGTCAGTTAGGCTCACCTCCTATAGTCGGGCACCCCGCCTCCTCCAATCATTCTGCTCAGTACACAATGGGGCACATTTACTTACCCAGTCCTGTCACGATCACGTGGTGAGTTGTCCAGCGAGGATTCGGGTCCGGTGCAATTCACTAAGGTCGTGCGTCCAATTTCCTGCAGGTGTTGCTTCTTCCCGGTGCATGAGAATTCGTGATCTTGCAACACATTTAGTGTTTTAAATTCTTCGGTTTTTCCGTATCCCTCGGGTTGTCCGATGGCCACGCCCCGGGGCAATTCGGCACAAAACGGAAATATTCGGGAAAACCCGACGGAATCGCGTTATGTGGACTCTTAAATGTGCCCCAATGCATCTGAATGCCCAGAATGTGATGTCATTCTCCAGCTATCTGGAGATTTAGGAGGCAGGACTGGACCAGAAACATGGTGTGGGCTGAGCAGCCTGACTGAAGGAGGCGGGGTTACCTGAGTGCGTGAGGTGGGGTTACCTGAGTGCGTGAGGCGAGGTTACCTGAGTGCGTGAGGCGGGTTTCCTGACAGCAGGAGGCGGGGTTTCCTAAATGCAGGGGGCGGGGTTACTTGACTGTCTGACTACATCCTACAAAAGATTAAAAGATGATTTTTCATTTATGCTGCAACATAGAAATATGCTTAAAACACCTCCAGGGGGACGTACAGAATAAGGTGCTGTTTATAAGCCTGGGGGGGGGGGGGTTAATGTGGTGACAGGTTGTACTTTAAGCTAATGTCCACCTTTGAACATTATCATATTTATAGCCTTTAAAGCTTGTTCTGATTAATTTCATGACACATAGCTGATTTTTTTTTAAATGAAGTTCGAAATCCCCGTAAAGCCTAAAAATACAATTCGGACTGCCTGCAGCGACCACCATATGGAGCTTAAGAGCTTACAGCCCGAAACTTCTGATTTTGGCCTGTGTGTCATTGCATCTGAAGTCCGCAAAAACACAGATGAGGGCAACCCAGACGGTACAAGTCGTAAACAGAGGCGGGAATAGCATCTGCTCTGATTTCTGCAGCTCGGGCTGTCAGCTCTTACACGGAGCCTTGGAACCCAGAGAGTGCGTGGGAGGCGTCACGATCACTTTAGATATACTGTGGTGGAAACGTCTACATTACTATAGATCCTCCATAGATTACTGAGTGATCCTTTAAATGAAACCTATATATTCTATGTGTGTATGTATATTGTTATTGTCCATTAACCATTTTATGATTGGAAAATGTGGTCACAGTAAAAATACTGTAAAGACTGAATCACTAGCTATAAAATCTACGAGATTTACACTTCTATGGTTGTCAAGACATGTACTTTCAAATCAGGAGTAAGCGGGAGGCTTATCTTCCTTCACACGGAGGAACTGATCCCCTCAGGTGCTGTTTACATGGAAAGTTTTATGTGTCTGTATGTCCAGTAGATGCAGCTCTTCATAATCAGCATAATCAGCTCTTCAACCACAAAATACCATTAAAAAAATCATATCACATAGGATGTATCATCAAAAAGATCTAATAATCTATAAGGCACTCAGAGCCCTCTCTAGGCACCCTCGCCATCAAACCAGCACAGAGTTTGCCAGACAGGACTCAAGGCCTCCTGCAGTCCCAGGCAGCCCAGGACCCTAAAAGGCAGCTATAATGATAATCCAAACTTCTTCTTTCTACTGTATTGGTGTCCTCAGGTGCCTATACAATTTAAACTTGTGACAGAGCAGGGAGTAATAAGTTACTGCTTAAATTGTCGCATCGGCACTTTGCTAAAAATATGTGAGTTTTGGTTATAGTGTCTAAAAGGTTTACCATCACTGATCTATCTATATCGGAATCATCATATATGAAATAGATAATAAAAATCTTTTGCGCCTATTATAAAGTGTTAGAACCTGGGGCTCACAGGAGGATTCTCTGATAGAGCATCCTCCAGAGCGGTGGGCCAGTCTGACACTGGCTCCACCAGTGAGATGTACCGTGTAACTTCCGTACCAGGGAACTGGAACTAACCTCGTTCATTTCAATGAAAGCCCTAACATGGCCACCATAATAATTCCTTAATTTATATAGCGCACGCAGAATACGCAGCGCTGCACAGACCTTGCCAAATTGGTCCCTGTTCCCTATGGGGCTCACAACCTACCAGTATGTTTTGGAGTGTGGGAGGAAACTGGAGGACCCGGAGGAAACCCACGCAAACATGGAGAGAACATACAAACTCTTTACAGATAATGAACAGTTTTGGTTGCGCTGAAACATTGAATCGATGTAGGGTCCATAAATGGGTCCTCTGATCATGTACTCATCTCATGCTGAGAGGTCTTCAGAGGGAAAGATGCTTGTTGAGACTGGAAAGCTCCTTCATAGGGGAACTCCATGATTTTAATATTGTGACCTATCCTTGAAAGGGTTGCCACAGACCCTGAAAATCTGGGGCAGGGGTAGCCAAAAAAATGTGTAGTTCCCCTGCACCGTCTCCAATGTTGCGATGATCTAATTCCATCCCTCAGAGTTTACAAGCCACAGGAGATAAGGAGGGATATGACTGGCAATACCCACCTCAGGTCCCCAGTTTGGGATACATTCCTTTAATTTGCATGGACTGGAAGGATTCCCATTTGTTTTGTCTTGTTCTTCCCCCCTCGGGGGCAGGAGCTACAGCTGTCTTCTTGTAAACAGATGTGCACATGATATGTGACGCCTGCAGCACATGGAGGAAGATCTCCTACCTACAGTGACTGTTCTTACACTCATATCCTGTACGGGAAGCTCCTGGACGCTGAGGGTGATGACAGCCCATGGATTATGTAGGCTTCCTCCCTGTATGACTACTACCTGGTTCAGTGTCAGGCAGTGTGGCAATGCTCTGTATCCCAGGTTCAGAGGGTTTAGAGCCCTCTTCCCTCTGTGGGGCCAAGAAAAACAAATGTTGTGTGTGTCAAATTTTTTTTTTTTTGTTTTGCTGCTGATCAACCAGTTGTAGATGTGATAAAGTTGGGGTTTAACAATGTCACAGTCTCGTAGTATTAAAGGACATCTGCCATCAGATTTACTTAATGGTTGATGTCCCAAACTTACTCCCGTCGACAACACCATCGACCATCGGGGCCAAGCTGCAATGATCACAGAGGGGGGTAAGCATATGTTATCAGGCAGCGGAGCCAAGAGGTCCTTTGGTGATGTAGACTGGAACACCTTTGGCTCATTTGAATATTTTTGTTAAGTGTTTTTTTTTTACGAGAATCTGTCTGTTCCCAGACACGGAAGACATGAGGAGATCCCCTAGACCAGTGATGGAGAACCTTTTACAGACCGGGTGCCCAAACTGCAACCAAACCCCACATATTTATTGCAAAGTGCCCGCACAGCAATTTAAGTAGCAATTTATTGCTGCCTGTTCTACCACAACTTTCAATCATATTGGCCTCTTGAGCTCAACAAAATAGTTGAAAGAAGAAGGGCAAATTTGGACTATCGTAGCATCTTGCTATGGTCCCCCTGTACAGGATGAAATGTGGGACCAGCAGGAGCTCTAGAGATAATCAGCCCCTATCCACATGTGAAGTAGCACTTTTTGAGTTGCCTGGGATTACAGGATGATTCTTTGAGTCCTGTCTGACAAACTCTGTGCTATGTTGATGGCATGGGTGCCCAAAAAGAGGGCTCTGAGTGCCACCTCTGGCACCCGTGACATAGGTTCACCACCACTGCCCTAGACTATGGGTGTCAAACACAAGGCCCGCAGCCTTGTATTAGTGTTAACCAGCCCGGCTCTTGTGTCCCTATCATATTCACTGGGAGCGCAGAATCTGATACTCGCCTCGCCTCACTCCCATGAAACGGCGCCAGTAGCCACCTTCTTCCTTCAGCTTTCGTCCGCTGTACGCGCCGGCTCATCATCACGTGTATCAGCTTCAGAGCTGGTGCGTAAAGTGGGACAGGGCAGAGGCAGTGGCTAGTATGGGGCTGTGTGGCTACTAGGGGGCTGTGTGGCTACTAGGGGACAGTGTGACTACCAGGGGGCTGTGTTGCTACTAGGGGGCTGTGTGGCTACTAGGGGGCTGTGTGGCTACTAGGGGGCTGTGTGGCTACTAGGGGACAGTGTGACTACCAGGGGGCTGTGTTGCTACTAGGGGGCTGTGTGGCTACTAGGGAGCTGTGTGGCTAGTAGGGGGCAGTGTGGCTACTGGGGGCAGTGTGACTACTGGGGCACTTCTGGGAGAGATTCCTGATGAAAATTGCGCACACAGAAACCTGTATATTGGCCTGTGCGCTCCTCTCCCAGGTGGCAGAAACCCGAATTTGGCAGACTGAACACTTCGTTGACAGACACCACCTCATGAGATGCCTGCACTCTGCAACACCAAGGAGAGCCATAACTCCCTACAACAACATACAGCAAAGGGAGTGATTTCTCTGCATTTGATGCCCATCTTTGCATCAAATTAGCATTTCTGGACACATTCCAGGGGGTAGTACAAACCCGTTACCAAAAAGAAGGGTATGGAAAATCTTCCCCCTCTCCTAGTGTTACCCAATGGTAGTGGACTTCCATAGATGTTCCATCCACATCCCCAGTATTCGCATGAACCGGACGTCATAATATTGAGCTGTGTGCAGCGAAAGGCGGCATCACCCTATGGCACCGTCTGCTACTACCATTGCCATATGGGGCATTAAGTGCTCCAGAGCAGAAGTCACTGGGGCAGATCTATTAAACTGGCCGCTCTGTCTGGAATCTGCTTTAATGTAATCTTTTTGACAAAATAGTTAAAATTCTTTATTTTGCCATCTTCTGGTGCTAATAACTTTTTCATGCTTTGGTGTACGGAGCTGTGTGGGTGGTGTCATTTTTTGCGACTTGAGGACGTTTTCAATGCTACCATTTTGAGGACTGTTTGACCTTTTGATCACTTTTCCTAGAATTTTTTAATATTTTTTTTCAAAATGTCAAAAGTTGGCTTTTTTGGCTTTGGGCGGTATTTTCTGTTAGGGAGTTGAATGCCGGGAATAAGAATAATTATATTTTGATAGATCAGACATTTTGGGACGCGGCGATGCCTATTGTGTTTATGATTTTTGTTTATTTATATATATATAAATAAAAATCTTTAATTTTTTTTCTTTATATTAGTTCTAGGAAACTTTTTGTTTTTTTTAAATTAAATTATTTTAAAACTTTATTTTACTATTTTTCAGACACCCTAGGGTACTTTAATCCTTGGTTGTCTTAAAAGATCCTACCATATACTGCCATAATACATCGTAATTTGCAATAAATGGGTTAAACCAGACAGCCTCAGATCTTTCTATGATTCGAGGCTGTCATGACAACTATTTGCCGTCTCCCAATAACAACACAGGGGGCTGCGATCGGATTCAGTATGGCGGCACCCACACACCTGGCCGGGATTTAAATGCCTCCTGCACCGAACGCAGATTTTGGAGCAGGGTGTTTGCTGCATTATGCAGCAAATGCCACCTTCTATGGCTCCTGAGCCGTCTCCATACAGCGGGAGCCAACATGTGACGTAGTATTACATGGTGCAGGAAGGGGCAGTCGCCCAGTTGTTGCCTGCCCTCCCTATCTGCAGCCACATGTAAATGTGAAAAGGCTTTAGAAGTTTTGTAAAAGAAATATAATATCTTGAAATTACAATAGAATTTGATTCCGCAGTGTTGATGTACTTATGCACATACATAAACTATAAAGTGTACCCAAAATATATTCCCCTTCTAAGTTGTATTGCAACATAAAACCAAAGGGTGTGAATACTTTTGCAAGATGCTGTGCTCTATAGACAATGCTCCTGCCGCTTCTATGGAGTCATATGGGAGCTGAGAAATTAAGGACTTTGTTATTGTCATAAGGCAAGTCAGGACGGAGAGGAGGCTTCTTGTGTGTTATATAATAGAAGGATGATGTCAGGACACCCCATTGTATCCATTCACATCATTCGTGATGGGCGCGTTATACGATACGCATTACCATGGGGACCTGTAAACATGAAAAATACACCATCTATGGAGAAACATTTCTGGAAAAACTGCTAAATTATGATTGTAAAGAGCTTAATCTGCAGCTAGATATATTATAATAGTGATGCAAAGTCATTTCAGTGCATCCCTTGGAGGCACCATAGCTTAACCACTTCTCTCCTGCTGTATGACATATATAGGGCTGTATGGAGAGGTCACACATGCTGAGCCCTCTCTGTAAAGGGCAAGTGTCAGCTGTATTACTCGGCTGAATCCTGGAGGTAACTATCACGGCTGTTGCTGGCACCAATCACGGATAGTTAAAGCACCTAACAGTGATTTACCTGGGTGCCACCATCTTCAGATGCCAGTTGGTTCCCCCTGTGATCTCACCCGAGGACAAAATGCTTCAATACAGTTGTATTACAGTATATAATATATACAGTAATATAATCACCTAGAGGGGCTGAAATAATTGTAAAATAAAACAAAAAAATGTTTAAAAAAATGTAAAAAAATCAAATCACCCCACTTTCCCTAGAAACCGGAGATAGAGAGAGTAGTGTGCCATTCAGACGGGGAAAAAGAAAAAAGCTATAGTCAGAATTTTAAAAAGGGGTGTAACAAAAATGAGCATTAGGACCAAATCCGATATCGGAAAGGTTGGGATTATTAGAGAAATTATGAAGGAGATAGGGCAGGGGTCAGGAACCTTTTTGGCCCAGAGAGCCATGAACGCCACATATTTTAAAATGTTATTCCGTAAGAGCCGTACAATATGCACATGCCCCCCAGTAGATAGGTAGTCTCGGATCTCAGGCACACCCGTGCCCCTCTCCGTGGTGGCACCTCAGTGCTCACTCACCTCTCCACATTCCTGCTCCCGTCTCGGCTGGCCAGCGCGCACACCGGTACTCACAGATTTAAAGGGCCAACACGCTGATGATTGCCGGGTTCCTATAAAGACTGGCGGCTCCCAGCATTCCCACCCGGATCTTAGTGCTTCATGCCTATGAGGAAGCTTTCCACAGTGTTTCCTTCTCAAGTGTTGACCTCCTGTTGTGACCTCGGACCTGTTCCTGATTGTGCTCCTTTGCTGCCAGCCCTGACCTCTTGCTCCGTCCCTGACCTTGCATTATTGCTGCCTGCCTTGACCGTCTGCCTGTTCCTGACCACGAGACTGCCTAGTAATCTTGTACCTCGACCTTGGCTGCCACCGTGGACAAGTTGCACCTGTGGAACGACCTGGTGGTACCACGCTGCAGCAAGACCATCCTGCTTTGCGGCGGGCTCTGGTGAAGACCGTGTGCCACTTAGATTCTGGTCCAGAATCTACTCCCAGTAGATAGATAGCCACAGCACATGCCCCCAAGTAGATAGGTAGCCCCAGCACATACTCCCAGTAGATAGGTAGTCACAGCAAAAGAAAAATTGAATATTCACTTACCAGCGTCTTACAAAGGACGTAGGCAGCGGTAACATAGATGCCTGTGTCCAGTGATCAGTCTAAGACACACACAGCAGCCATCACTATTTTTTAAAATCTGTCTGAGAGCCAGATACAGCCAACAAAAGAGCCATATCTGGCTCCCGAGCCATAGGTTCCCTACACCTGAGATAGGGGATGGAGACATCATTCATATCGAGGGAAGAGTTTTGGAAATTTTAATATGGGAGGATCGAATGAAGGAGATAGGGGGTGAAGACATCACTCATACCGGGGAAAGAATTTTGGAAATTTCAATAAGGGAGAATCGAATGAGTATATCCCCAGGAGACAGAGGGAATACAACCATACCCCCAGGAGGCAGGGAGAACACATAGATAGATGGCAAGAGGGCGATGACTTTGCGTCCTCGTGGATTTGCTATGCGCATTTTATTTGGCTCTATGTGAGTAGATTTTAAAAATAAAATTACTGGATTTTGGACCTGTCTATGCTATGTCTGCATCTTTTTTTTCTCTGTATAGCGGAATATGCTACCAGGAGATTTTGAGGACTAAAAAGACATTTAATCGGTTCCGTGTCTGTATAGTGCCTTATTCTTCGTTAATGGTTCAACAGGTCAAGTGATTTTATCGTAGTCCCTGGGTTACATACAAGATAGGATCTGTAGGTTTGTTCTTAAGTTGAATTTGTATGTCAGTTGGAACTGTATATTTTATCATTGTAATCCCAGCCAGAACTTTTTTGATCTCTGTGACAATTGGATTTTAAAAATGTTGGGTCATCATAAGAATCAGGATTAACACTAAAGCTTCATTACAGAGACTTGTGATAATTGTTATAGCTGATTAGCTGATCTCCGGTCACACTACATATAGTATTTACAGTTGTATAACTGATCAGACCCCCTAGGGTTAAAATAACCTAGGGGGGCTGAAATAATAGTAAAATAAAATAAAAAAATGTAAAAAAATCAAAACACCGCACTTTCCCTAGAACACATATAAAAATGTATAAATAAGTAAACTAAAATAAACAAGTAAAATCTACCAAAATAATGATTATTCCCGACAGTGAACCCTGTAATGTAAAATAGCCCCCGAATGACCGCCCAAATGTCGCCACTTTTTTTAAATACTGTATTTTGCAACACATAAAGATTTAAAATAAAAATTTAAAAGGTCATACAATCCTCAAAATAGATATCAATGAAAAGCGTCCGCTCGTTGCGCAATTGCCGACAACTTACACACCTCTGTACATGAAACTATGAAAACATTATTGGCGTCAGAATATGACAATATAATATGACTTTCTTTTTTTGGGCCAAAAAGTAAAAAAAAAATGTTTTAATAATTAAAACTTAATGAAACCTATAAAAAAATGGTGTCTGCACGACCGCACTGACCCGATGAGTAAAGGGGGAGGAGATGTTGTTACACAATATAAAATGGGTCCACTAGAAAGTACAATTTGTCCCGCAGAAAATTAAGCCCTCATATGTCTCTGTAAGTGGTAAAATTACAAAGGCATGACTCGGGGAAATAGGGAGAATAAAACAACTAAAACAAAACTAAAACAACAACTTTTCCCCAAAACTTTTCTTCCCTCTGCAGCGGCCAAATATTCCTTCTAACTATATCCCTGTCTTCGGATTTCCCCGGATCCTGGTGCCAGCGCGTACATCCCCTCTCCTGATCCAGAGGTATTTTACCTGTCACTAAGAACAGTAGCTGAATTGTAATATAATAGTATAATAAACCGCACCTGCGGCCTCATCACACGGGGCGCAGGAAGGGGCACATCCTGAGCAGGGGAGGTCTACGGGAAATCAAAGAGATAATCTCCTAATCTGACGATCAAAGGCACAAACTCTGACTCATTGTCCCTGATCCAGACACAAGAGAATACAGGAGCTACTCGGTTGGAATGGTGAGAGGATAGAAAGGAGACCAATGGTGATAAGTGCCGGGTGTGAGGGGAACAGAAACTTCAGTGGTTACATTTCATCCAATGCAAATTGTACAGATAATATCTAATCCTACATATAAAGTGGACTGAGGCTGAATTACACTCCAGAGCTGCATTCAAAGTTTTGCATTGGCTTTAGGGCAAATTATCTGTTCTTGGAATATCATGTTTATACAAGTTTTGTACAGTAATCACAAGCAGAAAAAAACTGGCCCCATGTGAATTATAAGAATTTTGCTTAATTTTTATGGGGTTTGTGGCTTATAAGCTGTGTCTTGTAACAACTAGGAAAATAGTGAGTGAAGAGAGTCCACCAGTGCAATGTATAATACAGGATGTAACTCAGGATCAGTACAGGATAAGTAATGTCATGTATGTACACAGTGACTGCACCAGCAGCAGAATAGTTCGTGCTGACTCATTCTGCTGTGAACTGCTGTGGGTGTGGTTGTGTGCTGCTGAGCTCCTGCACCACCTGGAGCAATCTCCATCCACCCAGGCCTGCTCTCTCCTCTCCAGGGAGGGAGTGGGTTCTCTGGGATGAATCCTGCAGGAAAGTCCCAGGCTCCTGTCTCCCGGACCAGGCCGGCGGGGGGCAGGAGAAGCCAGTTACCGGCCAAAGCGGAGGGGGTGAGAAGATCTGCCCGGAGCCAAGGACGCAGCGATGTGACCTCGGCTGCCACCCCCAAGACCCAGGGAAGCCGCAAGGTCTCCGGTTCACAGAAGATCAAGGCAAGTAACATCAGCCTAAGTGCTCCTCCTGGAAAGCTGAGTGACTGTGCGGGAAAGCTGGGTGGTTCAGCTGAAAAGCTGGGTGCTCGCGGAGGTGTTGAAAAAGCATGGGGTGATCTTAAGGCCCGGGAGTCTGCTTCCATCTATGGCTCCCGGATTGCTGAGCACCTCCGTGAGTACGAGGAAGCTGGAAAAGCGCTGAGGAGGCTCCAGGAGGAGATAAGGGAGACCTTGGCCCTAGCGGGGGTGGCCACTAAGAAGAAAAAGTCTGACTTTCTTACCACCATAGACAGACTTAAAGCCGAGGTCACCGCTCTGCAGGAGAAGCGTCATCTTATCCGCGAGCACAGCGGCCCGTTCCGTGAAAAGCTGGAGAATGACGCCCGGTTTGATGATATGCGCCAGGAGCAGTTAAGAAAGCTGAAGGGGCTTCAGATCCAGGCGGATGATGGCGATGATGAGGAGGATGAGGAAGACCAGCCGTGTCCGTCTGGTGGCCTGCACCAACACCAGCAGGCCTCGCACGACAGGCTGCCTGCAGAGCAAGCGCCATTACCATCAGGCTGCGGCTCTGCCAACCTGGAGGAGGAAAGTGATGACAGCGGCCAGGGGGGGGGCGCTAATGGCTCAGATCCGTCAGCTTGAGTCCCCAGTTCACCTCCAAAACTTCTCCTTCGGCGATGATTTGCCAGATGACGACCAAAAGAGAAAGAAGAGAGCCAAGAAGATCAAGGCGTCTCAGGAGGTGAATCTGGTGTTTCGTCCCCTCCCTGTTCCCTCCGGGCGGGCAGCAGTGCCAGCCTGTCGTGTAGGCCCCGTTACCCAGCCCAGCACGAATCCTGCAGTGGACTCGGTGCCAGGGTGCGGGGAGAGTGCAAAGCCACGTTCCATCATGGCGCAGAGCACCAGCCTTGTTTGTAGTAGCAAGGATGGTGCAGGGAAGGCATCGGCCGAAAGGCCGGACAGTGAGGGCGATCCAGCAGGTCCTGGTACTGTGCGCTGCCCCCTAGTGGGAGGGGGGGGTGGCCCAGTGCCAGGAGCAGTGGCGGTGGCTCCTGTGGCCCCTAGCGCTGTGGCTGTTGCTTGCTCCGGTGAGCAGCGGCAGTGTGATGGGGCTGCTGGGGCTTGTGGTGCAGCGCCTCCCAATCATCCTGTGCAGCCTGTGCAAAAGGGCACAGGAAAAATATTATTCTGTATTGGCTCATCTGACCCTGGAGAGGGCACAAAGAGACTGTCCGGAGTTAATAAAGACAGGAGGCCTCTTGCATCTAGTGAGCAGCGATGCTCCAACCTTAGAAAAACTGCGGGACAACAAGGGGTTAATGCCAATGAGGCAGAGGGCACAAGTAAGATCGGGGTTGGAGCTGCCTCTTCTCAGGCTGTATCAGCTATGGAGGTGGCTCTACCCCCAGTGTCCAGTGACGCTGAGGCAACCCCAGGTCCTCCTGGCCCAGCTGGTGTGAGTGATGCAAGGAAGCGAGGCGGTAATGTACATAGTGTGGTGAATGTGGGGGTGGTGAATGGCGCTGAGGGGGATCCTGGTGTGAGTGCTGGTCCATCTGCACCCCCAGTGGTGGCCGCTCCCATAAGGAGCTATGCGAGTGTCACCGCTGGGGCAAGTGGGGTTAACTCCTTGTCTCCTGGCTCTGGGAACAGCGTTTTGCAAAGGCGTCTTCTGGAGGCTCTCAGGAGAGGGGAAAAGTCAATCACTGTAGAGGGGAGAGACTTCTGGCAGCCTTCCAAGAGAAAAGGGGGGGAGAGACTGTATGGTCTTTACCCACAACTGGGCCCGGAGCTGCCCGTAGGAATGTGGTTCGTCTTCGCTGGAGGGGCAGTGACGCATGCCCACCCAGGTCAAGGGTGGTGGAGCTCCTCCTGAAGATGAACTTCAGGGCTAGTGACATCTTTGCCCTGATACATCCTTATGGTACTCCGGAGTTCGATGTCAGCTTTGTTCGGCCGGAGGGCTTAGAGCTCTTCTGGTCGAATTATGAGCTGGCAAAGAACGAGCCCGCATGGCGAGACTTTGCTGTGCAAGCAGTGTCTCGCCAAAACACAGTCAAGAAAGTGACCGTTTTGACCCGTAACGAGTCACTTTCTTGCATGGACATCATGACTTGGCTCAGTCGTTATGGTGAGGTTGTACAGGTACCTCAGAAAAACCGCGATGAATTTGGCATTTGGTCTGGGGCCTGGACCTTCATGATGAAGTTGAAGTGTTCAGGCGGCACAGTCGCCCACATTCCTTCTTCAGCCTTTCTTGGGCGAGACAGAATCCTGATTTTCTACCAGGGGCAGCCGAAGGTCTGTCACAGGTGCGGTGACCCCACACACTTCAGCGCCAGCTGCCAAGTGCAGAAGTGCGCTTTGTGTGGTGGGCTAGGTCATCTCGCTGCATCCTGTAAGGACATTAGGTGTAACCTGTGTGGTGAGCTCGGTCACCCTTTCAGCCGTTGTCCTCGCTCCTTTGCCAATGCGGTTGTGACCCCAGTGGAGGAGAGCCATGAGGTTGCTTCTGCTGGGGAAGGTACCAGCAGAGGTGGAGGAGCTGAGGGGCCTGTGAAGAAAAGCAAGAATAAGTCGCCTTCTCAGTTGAGGCGGCTTGAAGCCAGACAAAAAGGGAGAGAACTGGGGAAGCCTCAGGTTGCTGGGGTGACCCTTGGTCCTTCCTCAGAGGCTGGTCATGCTACTGAGGCCCTGAGGGATGATGAGTTGGATGAGGAGGTCAGGAGGATGGAGCGCGAGAAAGGTGCCATGTCCTCCACTTCCTCCCATTATGAGAGTATGGATGAGGATAACAGGATTTGGCTAGAAAATGAGCGCAAGCAGAAAAAGAAAAAACGCGGCGTATTTAAGGTACCTAAGGAAGGGAAAACTTCCTCCCCTCTGGTTGAGCTTTCCAACCAGTTCCTCACCCTCGATGAGATCGCCTCCTCGGAAGGAGAGGCTGAGGGTGGGGTTCTGGAGGTGGCGGCGGAGCAGCCTGCAGGGGGCGCCGAGTCTCTATCCTCTGGGGATGCTGGGTCCTCAGAGTGGGAGACTGACTCAGAGCCAGGAGACAAGGACGAAGGAGAGGGTGGTCCGGGTGGGTCCTTGGGGGCCAGTAATAACATGGACACCTCAATTTCGTTAAAAAGAAGTTGCCCCAATTCTGAAGGGAAAAGGGAAAAGGGATCATCCTCAGAGGACAGTAGAGGGAAGGGAGGTAGTAAGAAAAAAGCCGTCTAACTCAATCACTCATGATGGCGGCACCCACTCCGTTGACGCTGGCGTCCATTAATGTCGCCAGCATTAAGTCTGATGCGGCTAGATTTGCGGCCTTTGATTTTCTCGGCCGTGTTGAAGCCGACATTTTATTTTTGCAGGAGACCAGGCTGCCAGATTTGGCGGCCGTGTTTAAAGCTAAGAGGGAATGGAGACACGGGCCTTCCTATTGGTCTCTTGCGGCCGAGCCGTATAGCGGAGTGGCGGTCCTTTTTACCGCACCGGTAGAATGCCGACGAGTTATTGAGTTAGAAATGGGGAGGTGCCTGATCCTGGATGTCCTCATGAAGGGACAAGAACTTCGTCTTATTAACATCTATGGTCCCCAGTCCAAGTGGGACAGGAAGTGTCTCTTTATGAGGATCAAGCCCTACCTTTTTTCAAGTCGGCAGGTGGTCTTTGGAGGGGACTTCAATGCTGTCACGAGGTCCCAGGATAGGGGAGGTTCCAGAGACAAGTCGTGAGGACATCTCCAGAGTGAAATCCTTGCTGAAGAGGTGTCAGTACGATAGACACGCATCTTTGGTTTTTGAGAGGGATTACGGGAAATACCGCTCGCCCGACCCTTACAGAAACTGCAAGATGTCAGTGAATGGTAAAGTTGTCACGGGACTGGTTGACAGTACGGGATCCCTGAAAAGGTCCAGATCACGGATTCTGGAGGTCGTCAGATCCTTCTACTCGCACCTCTTGGGCAGGAAGGATCTAGATCGGGATGTGATGTCGGCTTTCCTGGCAGAAACTGTCCCTGAGCCAGGAGTAGACCCCTCTCTTGATGTTTTGACAGAGATGATCAGGGAAGAGGAAGTCAGCCGGGCGATTGAAGGGCTCGCCCTCAAGAAATCGCCAGGTCCGGATGGCTTAACATCCGAGTTTTATAAGACCTTTAAGGACGCCTTGGTTCCCCTCTTGACTGAGGTATTCAATGAGTGTCTTTCCTCAGGCGCTCTGCCGAAGTCAATGAGGAGGTCAGCCCTGATCATTCTGTCAAAGGGTAAGGACCGATCTCGTATTGAGAACTGGCGTCCCATAGCGCTTCTCAATACGGACAGAAAGGTTTTGGCAAAGGTGCTGTTTAATCGGCTGGTGCAGTTTGCGCCCCGGCTCCTTTCGGGGACCCAGCACTGCTCTGTTCCAGGCCGCAGTACATTTAGTGCTGTGCTTTGTGTCCGGGAGGCAGTGGAGCAGGGCAGGGCTGGTAACTGGAAGGGGTACTTGCTGTCCTTGGATCAGGCAAAAGCGTTTGATCGGGTTAACCACGAGTACCTCTGGTCTGTCCTTCTGAGGTATGGCCTGCCGGGGGAGTTTGTCAATTGGCTAAAGGTTTTGTACGCAGGGGCAGAGAGTTTCCCGCTTGTGAACGGTTGGATTGGCCGCTCTTTTGAGGTTGGGTCTGGTGTTCGCCAGGGTTGTCCTCTGAGCCCACTTCTATACGTGTTTGCGATTGACTCATTCCTTAGGAGGGTTGATCGTGGGCCGTTGGTGGGAGTCGGGATGGACCGGGCGGCACCGGAAGCCACTCTAAGGGTGGTAGCGTATGCTGATGATGTCACCGTTTTTGTGTCCTCGAGAGGGGAGGCGCAATGGGTGATGTCAGAGGTTGACCGCTACTCAGAGGCTTCTGGGTCCAAGATCAACCGGGATAAGTGTGAGAGTCTCTGGCTGGGAGAGGGGGATCCAGGGTTTGATCTCCCGGACACTCTTCCAGGGCCCCAAGACTCTGCCAAAGTTCTCGGCATCGAATTTGGCCAGGGGGATTACCCCATGCAAAACTGGGACGGCAGGCTTAAGATCGCCGCCCAGAAGGTGGACCAGTGGAAGGGTTGGTCTTTGACCCTCAGGGAAAGGGTGAACTTGATTAAAACTTACCTGCTCCCATTGCTGATATATCTGGGCAGTGTGTGCATGTTGCCAGAACCCCTCTGGACTCGGGTCTACAGTCTGTTCTTCCAGCTGTTATGGGGGAATAGGCTGAACCTAATCAAGAGGGAGGTTACTTACCGCACGAGGAGACAAGGAGGGTTGTGTATGGTCAACCCTGTGGTGTTCCTAGTGAATACCTTTCTTAAGATCAATATCGCAAACCTCTGGAAAGAGAGGGCTCCTCCGTGGGTATACTCCTGCAGGGGATGGTTTCGGCCTTTCTTCCAGGAATGGGAGACAGGAGGGCGAGTGAAGGATCTTCGTACACCACATGGGCATCTTCCGGCTTACGCTACCCCGGTTCTGAAGGTGATTCGCCGGTGGGGTCTGGGAATGTGGGAGATCAGGACCATGTCGAGGAAAGTCCTTGACAAAAGGGTTCTGTTGACCCATTTCCAGAAGCCTCTGGCCCTCAGGGATTGCCCAAGTCGGGATCTTGGGGTGGGTTTAGGTCTTTTGAATTCCATCAGGATCCCCTTGAAGTTTTGGGACTTGACTTGGCGCTGCTTCCATGGAAAGCTGTGTGTGAGGGACAATCTGAAGTGTAGGAGCTCTGAGGAAAGGGGTTGTCCCCGGGAGGAGTGCGGTGGCCTGCTGGAGAGCATGGACCACTTCCTGCTTCAGTGCCCCTTTAACACAGAGGTGTACAACCGGGTGGGCGCTTCCATCCATTGGCCCGGGTTGGCCGGTCTCTCCTATGCGGAGTGGGCCTATGGAGCATTCAGAGGCCTGGGTGGCCGGGACCGATGCATGTTATTCCTAGTCAGTCTAGTGGTCAGGTACCACACGTGGAACGCACGGTGTTTAGTATCGACGCAGCGTAAAATCCTCCCGGTGGATGAGGTGGTTAGGAACATTGTGGGTGACCTGGTGAAGGTGCGCTCTCTGGAGTATGAGAGGCTGGGCACGGGGAGGGCCTCTCTCCTTTGGAGGGGGTTCTCCTTTAGTGTCCCTTAGTCTGTCATCTCCTCTCCTGGTGTTGGGCTGAAGCTGACACTGTAGATTTTTGTTTTGTATCTGAGGTTATAGTGATGTAGGGGCTTGCAGGCACCGAACCTGGGCTTTATGTGGTTGGTTTGTTATGTTGATATGTTTAATGTGTTTGTATTTTGTGTACAGTGTGTATTTATGTAGTTATAGTTAATGTGTATATAGGTTGGTTGGTTTTGGGGTGTTGGTGTTAGGATGTTAGGTTGGGAGGGGGGTGGACGGGATTTGGACAATATGATCCTGGGCACTGGTCTGGACTATATAGCGCGAACTTTGGACGTTAGACCAGTGTCTGGGTGGGAGGGTGATGGGCGTGGGATTTAGTTAGTTATATTTAATGTTTTTATTTCCTGTTTGTCTTTTATTTGCTGCGTATTCTTTAGTTATTTATGGAAAAAAAAAAAAAAATTATTATAAAAAATTATATATAAAAAAAAAATTTAGGTGGTGGGATTGGGTGAAGGTTTTGTTTTATAATGCTGATTGTGTGGTGTGTGTGTGGCTGGGCCAGGAGATTTTCGTAAGTCTCTTTTAGTTTGTATTATTGTTTTGTTATTATTATTATTGTTTTGCCAGAAGTTATGGCTTGATTTATGTTTATTGTTGTAATGTTTTTCATTTTTATATATAAAATAAAAGATTTACAGGATGTAACTCAGGATCAGTACAGGATAAGTAATGTCATGTATGTACACAGTGACTGCACCAGCAGCAGAATAGTGAGTGCAGCTCTGGGGTATAATACAGGATGTAACTCAGGATCAGTACAGGATAAGTAATGTCATGTATGTACACAGTGACTGCACCAGCAGCAGAATAGTGAGTGCAGCTCTGGGGTATAATACAGGATGTAACTCAGGATCAGTACAGGATAAGTAATGTCATGTATGTACACAGTGACTGCACCAGCAGCAGAATAGTGAGTGCAGCTCTGGGGTATAATACAGGATGTAACTCAGGATCAGTACAGGATAAGTAATGTCATGTATGTACACAGTGACTGCACCAGCAGCAGAATAGTGAGTGCAGCTCTGGGGTATAATACAGGATGTAACTCAGGATCAGTACAGGATAAGTAATGTCATGTATGTACACAGTGACTGCACCAGCAGCAGAATAGTGAGTGCAGCTCTGGGGTATAACACAGGATGTAACTCAGGATCAGTACAGGATAAGTAATGTCATGTATGTACACAGTGACTGCACCAGCAGCAGAAGAGTGAGTGCAGCTCTGGGGTATAATACAGGATGTAACTCAGGATCAGTACAGGATAAGTAATGTCATGTATGTACACAGTGACTGCACCAGCAGCAGAATAGTGAGTGCAGCTCTGGGGTATAATACATGATGTAACTCAGGATCAGTACAGGATAAGTAATGTCATGTATGTACACAGTGACTGCACCAGCAGCAGAATAGTGAGTGCAGCTCTGGAGTATAATACAGGATGTAACTCAGGATCAGTACAGGATAAGTAATGTCATGTATGTACACAGAGACTGCACCAGCAGCAGAATAGTGAGTGCAGCTCTGGAGTATAATACAGGATGTAACTCAGGATCGGTACAGGATAAGTAATGTCATGTATGTACACAGTGACTGCACCAGCAGCAGAATAGTGAGTGCAGCTCTGGAGTATAATACAGGATGTAACTCAGGATCAGTACAGGATAAGTAATGTCATGTATGTACACAGTGACTGTACCAGCAGCAGAATAGTGAGTGCAGCTCTGGAGTATAATACAGGATGTAACTCAGGATCAGTACAGGATAAGTAATGTCATGTATGTACACAGTGACTGCACCAGCAGCAGAATAGTGAGTGCAGCTCTGGGGTATAATACAGGATGTAACTCAGGATCAGTACAGGATAAGTAATGTCATGTATGTACACAGTGACTGCACCAGCAGCAGAATAGTGAGTGCAGCTCTGGGGTATAATACAGGATGTAACTCAGGGTCAGTACAGGATAAGTAATGTCATGTATGTACACAGTGACTGCACCAGCAGCAGAATAGTGAGTGCAGCTCTGGAGTATAATACAGGATGTAACTCAGGATCAGTACAGGATAAGTAATGTCATGTATGTACACAGTGACTGCACCAGCAGAATAGTGAGTGCAGCTCTGGGATATAATTCTGGATGTAAATAAGGATCAGGAGAAATTAAATAAGTAAAGTAAATAAATAAAAGTATCCATGGTACAATATTATTTTTAATAGTTTCTCAGTTTTTCCATAACTTTCCAGGGGAGAATTACTTCTTTATTTCCCATGTTCTCTTCGGACATAATAGAGAAGTATTGGCTTGTATTGAACGCATCAAAGCCCTATTGGTGGAATAGAAAACTCACCATTGGCTGCAGCAGCTTTTCATCATGTGCTTGTTTGCTCTCTTCCCTTTCTGTGGATGTTCTTGTGGAGAGCTATAATTTTTTTCTGTTATTCAAAGTTATCCAAAAAGTTATTGGCTGTTTCAAAGAGACTCCACATTTTTAAGATTTTCTCCTGTATATTTTAACTGTTTGGTGACTGGGAGGTTTTATCTGATTCCTCTGTGGCACCTGCTGTAGTGACACAAGTCATTACAGAGTTATACGTTGTGTCGCTTGGCTGCGGTGTTTCTCTATGGATACTTTGTTGCTGTAAGGGAAGGTGTTAGAGAGGAAGCTGTGACCCAAAGCAAATTTAGGATGTTTCATATCCTCCAGATGGGAACATGACAGGACATGGGGCACATTATGTCCCCGGAGCACAGAGGTCTTTTATGTGCGATAGATACTTTTGTGTAGTGACAAATGGGACCATTAACCTCTTCCTTTACTTTTTCCCTGGGGGTTATCGGCACAATCATGTCAAACATGAAGGTTAAATCTGCCGCTTTGATGTTCGGCTCACCTGAAATGAGGTTTTAGGAGCGTGTGACATTGTGGCTGCTCAGATTGTGTTCTGTTTGCAGCGATCTTGAGTCTGAGTCACTGGGATGTGATGTACAAGAACCTGGCGACTGCCCAACCTCAAAGTTTAATGTGTTCCCACCCTGGAGCGACACATGAATCTACAGAGGTGAGTGCCAATTGTATGTGTAGGAAACTGTGACCGAATATTCTGCACACTCCTCTGGGGATCCCCTCCCAGAAAGCTCTGGGGATCCCCTCCCAGGCACATTAGGAAACCCCCAACCCCCCTTCAAAGATCTTTGGACTGATCATCTTTGATTAAGACTATTTTCCAAAATCTCCAAATAGCAGAAGAAGTCTTCCCGTTACTTTTCCAGTTTGTCATATTGGCATGAGAAATTTACCCACAATTCTCGGAAATTACAAGTTTGATCCTTGTAGACAACTAATTGCTCTATCCCCCCCCCCTCCCCAGGGAACCAAAAAACTTCTTAAGTGAGAACATTCATTGAAGTTACAGACACATTGTAAATCCTATCTGTATACAATAGTTACAAAATTCATTAGCAGTTTATGAGTGATTTCTTTATCAGATAGGCTGAGGGGGAGGGGCACAACATGCAAATTGTTGGATTGTTGGTGCCCGATTACAAACCTTTGTCTAATAATAATACCCCTTAATGATAATTTATAATAATATAGGCATTTATAATAATATAGGCAATCAAAAAAAATCTTCACTTCTAGTACTCAACTTTCTTCATTCTTTGATTAGAAGGGAACCTGTCATCAGCTTCTACACCACTAACCTAGATATGAAATGTCCTTTCTAGCACATCCCTAAAATTCTGAACTTTACCGTAAACAGTCGCTTCCAAAGCCATATGCAAATTAGATTAGAAGAGTAACTTATTACTTTGGACGAGTCACTTGAAAGGCAGGAGGAGGAGCATCACTTCATCAATTTTGGGCTCTGTAGCAGCTATAGCCATGGTTTTACTGCCATTATAAAGATGAGAATCGCGTCTTTCCTCGTCATTTTGGTTCTGTGCTCTATAGAACCAAAGATAAGGAATTTCTAAAACTATGTTCTTAACTGTCTGTCTTCTATCTGTGTTCTTTGTGGTTCTATAGTTCATAGATTTACAATCATGATACATTTGTTTTCGATACTTTTTATTGAAATTTTTGCAATATACACTCACCGGCCACTTTATTAGGTACACCTGTCCAACTGCTCGTTAACACTGAATTTCTAATCAGCCAATCACAAAGGTGATTTGAGGCCTTTGAACGTGGCATGGTTGTTGGTGCCAGAAGGGCTGGTCTGAGTATTTCAGAAACTGCTGATCTACTGGGATTTTCATGCACAACCATCTCTAGGGTTTACAAAGAATGGTCTGAAAAAGAAAAAACATCCAGTGAGCGGCAGTTCTGTGGGCGGAAATGCCTTGTTGATGCCAGAGGTCAGAGGAGAATGGACAGACTGGTTCGAGCTGATAGAAAGGCAACAGTGACTCAAATCGCCACCCGTTACAACCAAGGTAGGCAGAAGAGCATCTCTGAATGCACAGTACATTGAATTTTGAGGCAGATGGGCTACAGCAGCAGAAGACCACACCGGGTGCCACTCCTTTCAGCTAAGAACAGGAAACTGAGGCTACAATTTGCACAAGCTCATCGAAATTGGACAGTAGAAGATTGGAAAAGCGTTGCCTGGTCTGATGAGTCTCGATTTCTGCTGCGACATTTGGATGGTAGGGTCAGAATTTGGCGTCAACAACATGAAAACATGGATCCATCCTGCCTTGTATCAGCGGGTCAGGCTGGTGGTGGTGGTGTCATGGATCCATCCTGCCTTGTATCAGCGGCTCAGGCTGGTGGTGGTGGTGTCATGGATCCATCCTGCCTTGTATCAGCGGCTCAGGCTGGTGGTGGTGGTGTCATGGTGTGGGGAATATTTTCTTGGCACTCTTTGGGCCCCTTGGTACCGATTGAGCATCGTTGCAACGCCACAACCTACCTGAGTATTGTTGCTGACCATGTCCATCCCTTTATGAGCACAATGTACCCTGTAACATCTGATGGCTACTTTCAGCAGGATAATGCGCCATGTCATAAAGCTGGAATCATCTCAGACTGGTTTCTTGAACATGACAATGAGGTCACTGGACACAAATGGCCTCCACAGTCACCAGATCTCAATCCAATAGAGCATCTTTGGGATGTGGTGGAACGGGAGATTCGCATCATGGATGTGCAGCCGACAAATCTGCGGCAACTGTGTGATGCCATCATGTCAATATGGACCAAAATCTCTGAGGAATGCTTCCAGCACCTTGTTGAATCTATGCCATGAAGAATTGAGGCAGTTCTGAAGGCAAAAGGGGGTCCAACCCGTTACTAGCATGGTGGACCTAATAAAGTGGCCGGTGAGTGTATATAATGTATAAGGAGCAAACAGTCTGGAATTCACAAGTTTACAATCGGACTGTCACGTGTGCTCACGCCCGCGATACCTGTCTCTGTGCACCCCAGCTCCATCTGCTGCGCCCAGTCTCCTACCCGGCTCGGGCTGCCGGGCGCGTGCACACTGGCTGTCATAAATTTAAAGGTCCACAGCACCGCTGATTGGTGTGCTGGCTGAACACCTCCACCTTATAATCCGTCACCTCCCTTCCTGCCCTGCCGGATCTTTGTGCCTACGCCTTAGAAAAAGTTTCCCAGTGATATTCCTGCGTTCCTGTGTGTTCCCGTGTATCCTGAGTTCCTGTGTCCCGTGTGCCTGTGTTCCCATTCCCATTTGACTGGACCTCCCGTTGCTTACCCCGGATTGGACTTTGACCTTGCATCTCTGCTGACCCTGTGCCTGGACCTGACCACGAGACTGTCTCCTCCTTAGGTACCTCGACCTCGGCTGCCCTCGCAGGCCCAGGTGTCGGCTAGTACCACCTCCCACGGTGGTCCAGAGGGTCCACTCATCCCGAATCCTGACACAGATCAGTCAGAGTCTTGTCAAAGCGTACAACAAGAAAATTGGTGGATACACTTTCCGCAAGCAATGTGCGAAAATATCCCACAGTAATATGGAGGGTTAAGGGAGGCAGGTGGTGAGGACTTCTGGGATAAGAGAGAGGGAGAAAGAACTGTAACTTCTGTTAGCCCAAGAAGTCGTTGAAGAATATGTAGCCCAGTCCTGCCAAACCTGGGCAAAGAAAGCTTCTTTATCACTCAACATACTATGAAGTTTACCCATTTTTATTATACAACCTACTGTGAAGTTTATCATTGACCATTATCCAATTCAATATGGATTTCACTAACTGCAGTGGAAATATGACCTTCTTTCAAGAAATCATGATATATTTGAAAGATGAGATTCTCCTCTTTACAATGACACCAGAACCTAGCTGCTAAGGATATTTCATACCCTACCTAAGGCTGCCCCTAGTTTCTTGGTGTCAAGTGTTTCTCAATAGGTGTCAAGTATTTACATTGACATTCCTGTATATTTCATATTTACATTGTAACGGTTTATTACCCTCACGGAGACTGAAAATCATCTACAATGGTATTCCGAAGCAGAGTTGATTTGCCTTGCTCTAGTACCCTCATGATGGCTTCTAAAGGTCTAAACGCAGAGCAGATCATGCCAGAGGTGGCACATGCCTACATATAAGTGTGCTTGGTTTACAATCCTTCATCCTGGTGGTAGATTTCCTTTAAAAAAAAATATATATATACATTTTTTTTTTGTAAAAATCAGTACACTATATCAAATGGACCTTAAGTACACATTTAAGATCCCAGATGTGGGAAAGGAGTGAAGTATGGTGGAGAGTTGGGCAGATATAGGAAGGGTTGGATGTGTGGATGGGAAAGGGAAGGAAAGGTCAGAGGAGATAAGGAAACTCATATACAGGTAACCTCTTAGAAATACCGGTTCAGTTCAGAGAGGTCCGCAGCCCAGTCGACTGCTGAAAGCATCCAAAAAGTTCAGATGAGTAAATACATAAAACTGATTTGAGCAACTGAATGACATTGTAGACCCCAGTTGATCCCTCCCTACCTCCGGGGTACAACTTTACGTAACAGGTTGTGCTTAGGAGTAGGAATCGTATTGATTTTGTGGCCTAAGTTTAAGACTTGCGTTTTTGGTCCAGTCTCGGTTCAAAGCTGCCAACACATCCAAGTGGTTCTCTCCGTCTCTGGGAAAGAATCGGGCTGCTGGAGCCTGAGAACCTTGAGGTTTATCTGCATGTTAGACCTCGTTCTGACAATAGTTTGGCAGAATCGGTGTACTCGAGCTTTGTGGTATGGCAGCGGAGGTGCGTTGGAGTGTAGAAGCAACGAGTTCAAATTCACTCCTCGTTCTTTTGCCTTTCTTTGAGGATGTAGAGAAAAAAAACGTGGAATTGTATTTCAACCACATTAGTAACCTCATTAGCTTCAGTCTTTTTAAAAAAAATTCTCAGAAAATACATAACGGCCGAGAGAATTAATGAGGGGAAGTTCTGTGGTTCTGGTTTGCTGATTGCTATTGTTGCCTTTGGAGGTCTCGTAATCCGTGGCCATCGTTCCAAGGTTAAGGCAAAAGCTTAAAGGGAAGGTTTGTTCAAAAATAATCTTTTTAATTATAGAAATAGAGTTATACTAAAAATAAACCAATTTTTTTTGTAATTTCTGCTTATTAAGTTTTTGGGTTTCGTCCATTTTAGATCTGTAATAACTTGACCGTGCAGCTGTGAGAGGGGCTCTGACTACAAAGCCTCTCTTATGGTGAGAATCCTTGGATCGCTACTATGTATCACTTTAAAGCTAGCTACCGTGTTATCGTTTCACGCCGCCTATGCAAGGGGGTTTGTCAAGGAAACAAGACTCTTTAAGTTATGTTACCCATCTGATTCTGGGCTCCTGGGTGACTTATTTGAAGGGGAAACAAGTTTTACAAATACCTATGAAATAGTAAAAAATTGCTGCGGAAAAAGACTTGGGGATATTGGTGGACTGTAAACACACAAGCTCAAAAACCAGTGCCAGGCAGCTGCTGCCAAGCCAAATAAACTAATGGGATGTTTGGAGAGAAGGATAGATGACATGATAAGGACAATTATACAGACCACACATGGAATACTGTATACAGCATTGTGACCCTGTATATAAGGAGGACATGAACTACAGAGCTTCCATGGGTAAAGGGTCGGATTAGAGTACAAGGTAATTGAGTGGATGGATTAGAGCATAAGGACGGATTATCAAACATATTGTACATTGTCAGAAATGGAAAAGTTTAGGAATCTTAGTATCTGTTCACACCTAAACCTGTGCCAACAGTTCATCCTAGAGGATAGATGCTTTTATCATCACTCGTCTGGCTTCTGTGGGTGTTGTATATATTAGACGTTCAAGCATTTTGTGGGCTTTTGTGTGTTTTTTGTTGCTGTCCTGGAATAAATATGTCTTTGACTGCATTTATAACATTTATTCTGGCACTTTTTTGTGTGTTTTTTTTTTATTTTTACAGCGTTCACTGTGCAGAATAAATAACATGAAAGTTGTGTCACTCAGGTCTTTACAGATGCTATAATAAAAACTATGACAGTTTTTCATTGAAAAAACCCCTTTGGAGAGGGGAAATGTTATATATTATCTTATCTATATTTTAACTTTTTTTTGTAATTTTCATATTTTTGCTTTTTAAAGGGAACATGTCAGCACATTTTCACAAATACAGCTAGTGGCAGGTTCCCCTAGACCCCCATTAACTAAGTGACACTTTCTTGAAGTCAAGGAGGCGGAGAGTTTAACATTGAAGTCAAGCTTTTCCTGAATTAGAACGCCCCCTTTATTGTAATTGATGCGTCCAGAGACATCATTGATCAGATCTCCTGTCCGGCGCATGATGCCAATCACATGGTAGGGGCTTTCAGATGCAGGGAGAGGTTGACTTCAATGCCAAACTCTCCGTCTCCCTGACTTTATACATCTAACTTCCAAGTAGATTTTCTGGATGATGCCACCACACTGGGTCATGAGGAAAAATGATCTAGAAGCTCAACTGCTTGACAATTGCTGTTCAGCTGCTTGACAACATACTGGCAGTGATTTATTAGGCCAATTTCCGATGACAGGTGAATTGCATATGAGTTTACAAACTGACTTTTTTTTTTAAACTGACTGACGTTCCGGGTCGCAGGCGCACATGTGCTCCTCTCCGTGCCCCTGACACCCGCCACTGCTCTCACCTTTCCTCGATGCTTTGCTGGCCGGCTGTAAAATAGCCAGCCCCTTCCTGTGTCCCCTGCTGGATGTTTGTGCCTCATAGACTTAGAGAAAGCTTTATCCCTATGACTTGTGGCTGTTTGCTGAATTCCTGTTGTGACACCGGTTCCATTTTTGACTCCGCTCCTCCGCTGCCTGCCTTGACCTTTTGCTATTCTCTGTACACTATATAAATAAAGGCATTATTATGGAAATGAACCATTTAGGAATAAGAGCAATGCTTTTAATCTAATTTAATAGTTTTTTTTTATTCATTATTTATTTTGACTGGATTAATTAAAATGGCAGGTTCCCTCTAATACAGTCTTTTTACCCCCGCAAGGGGACTTGGACATGGAACCATTCGATGGCTTGCAGTTTTTACTCTGTAAGTAAAAGACTGATGGGCAGTCGTTGGGTCACCATGCAACACGTAATGATATTATTACTCAGCAATCCCACCTGGAATCATCACGTCCCACCTAAAGCACACGGACGGCGCAGGCTCTATTTACTGCAGCATCCATAGATGATTTTGGCTTTACTCTGGATCAACAATTTTGGTCCCGAAAATGATGTGAGCTTCAGTCTATGGATCAAACCGCATAACTATAGGAAAAATAAAGACTGTGCACAACGAGGGTGATAACTTCTTGTGACATAAAGCACATGGTATCACAAGCCCCATTGATACTAATGCTAAATAAATACACAACGACGACTTTTTGGAACAATTTTGGCCGCGGCGTTTATTATGGGTTACATAAATAACTTAATAAATAATCAATTCATAAATAAATCCTCATTTAAATAAATAATCAATTAAATAAATATTCTTTAAAAACCACCATAACAATTCCAACTCATGTAATATCTCTCAAGTTAAAATTAATAAACCAGTCCACCCAGCAATGACTGGGTGACTAAATCCCACTAGTAAACGCCAGCGACAAATTACATTATACATAAAATAAAGGGAGGGGGGGCGGGACAATAACTGTTTCTTCTTTTCTAGCTGGACTTGAAGAGCTTCTCTCTCCAGCTTCACCTGATGAACTGCTGGACCAGGCAGAACTCCTTTCATTTATCACCTTCTGTGTTTCCCGCCTAAACACAGTTGCCAATCAGCTGTTCAGTTCCAGATGTTTTGCCCAGCAACTGGAAGCTTCCAGAGAAGACTGTACCAACTACTGTACTAGGGAAATAAAACTTCACATTTAGCACAGCAACAGCACATACCATTCTTATACTATCTCTATTAACCCTATACATACCAAACTCCTACAAAATCACTAAAGCTATACTTACATATACTAACTAATGACAGAAGGGGGGGGGCTGTGATACCATGCGTCCCCCAGCTTACAACTGGGGGGCCCCTATCATAAGAAGTGATACCATTGTGATGTTTTGACCCACTGGGCCTTTGCGAAACACCGATATTTGATAGGAATAGAGTGAAGTGTAGAGGCGCTGGTGTCTAGTGCATCTGCACTTCTAGTTTTCGCTCATAGTAAGCGCTTGATTTGTTACTATTTCTTCTAAGAGTTCATCCTCAATGTCAAAAGACCTACTGTATATACTCATGTATAAGCCGAGTTTTTCAGCACAAAAAATGTGCTAAAAAACCTCACCTCGGCTTATACACGAGTCAATTAAAAAAATAAACTTACATACTCACCCTCGGGCGTCCCGATGCTCAGCGCAGCTCCACGATTTTGGCACGGCTTCTGTTATCGTCCGGCGCATACTATGATGCGGGCGCTGATGACGTCATAGTATGCACTGGCCGGGAGATAGCATGGACATGCCCTGCCGGCTGTACAGAAGACCAAAGAAAGAAGAGGAGCCGCGCCGACATCGGGGAGCCGCGCTGAGCAGCATGACCACCGGAGGGTGAGTATGTAAGTTTTTTTTTTTTAAAGTGCTGGGTGGGCTGGCTGTATACTTAAGGGGGCGGGCAGGCTATATACTACAGGGGGCTGGCTGGCTGTATACTACTTGGAGCTGGCTGGCTGTATACTACTGGGAACTGGCTGGCTGTATACTACTGGGAGCTGGCTGGCTGTATACTACTGGGAGCTGGCTGGGTGTATACTACAGGGCTGGCTGGCTATGTACTATGGGGCAGGGGCTGGCAGGCTATATACTGGGGGGTGTTGTGACCAATGTATTTCCCACCCTCAGCTTATACTCGAGTCAATATGTTTTTCCAGTTTTTGGTGGTAAAATTAGGGGCCTCGGCTTATACTTGGTCGGCTTATACTCCAGTATATACGGCAGTTAGGAAAAACCTTTACCAGTAGTAACCATCCTGTGAAAAATTATTCTTCACGGTACTGAGAGAGTCATATATTTCTTTTAAATATGATGTTCTATTTTGTGGGACCAACAATTTTTTGTAAATATTTTGTGGTTGTTATTATTTTTTGGGGGAAAATGGTACAAATAATAATTTGTTGTGTTAGGATTATATTGATTCTATATAGTTTTACGTTTCTCTGCATGTTACTTTCTCTGTTTTTCTGTAGGTAGACTTGTTTTTTTTCAGGATGGTCTCTAGTTTTTATAGGTATCATTTTAGAATAGGTACAACTATTTTGATTACTTTTATCTCTGTTTTGGGAGGAAAGAGTAACAAAAACCTTAATCTGCTTTTGCGTTACCTTGTCATTTGTCTTACATTGTATAGAAATACTTATAAACGTACAAGGCTTCACCCCCAGTTGGGGTCAGGATATTGTTTTCCTCTCCTCGCCATCAGCTGTTATCTTCTCCCAAGAACGTTTTGTCTTCTTGCATCGATATATCAGGGCTTTTAATCTTGTATCATTATTCCTGTTTTAGTATAACTCCCTTTGTTACAGAACATCTTGTGCCGGGTGGGTTAAGGTGAGTAGAAAAATCTGTGGCAAGGAACTAGACGGGAACTAGGGTAGGGGAAGTGTTAAAGGAGTATACTGTCCATACAAATAGACAGCGACACAGTACGGCTTCCCAAATTGTGTCGATTATGAAAGGTGGCAAAACCTTTTACATTTCTAAGGGATTCTAAAACTTGGGCTGAAATCCTCATTTTTAAGTGGTCCCACCGATTGGTGTCCTAGGTCATTGATCACATTCTCGGTATTGTTTTATGCCTAAGCTAGATTCTGGGTGGCCACAGATTGCCAGTAACAGTAAATGGAGAGATCCTAAAAAACCTTGCATTTGTAGAGACACGGTGACCCTGCTCCAGCAGTGACTCAACATTCATAAAACAGAGAGAGAGGGAAGGGGGCAGCTTTCTGTATCCCTGTGCTATTAAATAGATAGATCATGGAAACGTAGATAAAATCCAGGTCAACCTTGTCCAATGTCCACATAATTGTCACTGGTGCTCCTGCGACCCATGTTTCTGATCGCAGGTGCACCCGTGTGCCTCCGTGTGCCCCCTCTCGCTGGCAGTGTCACTCACCCTGCCATGACCCAGCGATGGTTGCCTCTCTTCAGCACATACTTCCCATCCTCTTAGGGCGCGCGCGCTGGCCGCCTGAAATTTAAAGGGCCACCGCACCGCTGGCCACCTTACTACCTATTTATGCTAAGCCTCTTCCTGTGACTCCAGCCGGATCTTTGTGCCTCATAGCCTTAGAGAAAGCTTTCCTGATGCCCTGTGCGATTATCCTGATTTCCTGTTGTGACCTCGATTCCGTTCCTGACCTCGCTCCGGTGCTGCCCGTCAAGACCTTCTGCTATGTTCCCGGTTCCGATCCTGTGCTGCCTGTCTTGACCTCCTGCCTGTCCCTGACCACGGGTTTGCCTGACGAATCTGTACTTCGCCTCGGCCGCCACTGCAAACAAAGTCGCGCCTGTGGAACGACCTGATGGTACCACGCCGCAACAAGTCCAACCTGCTTTGCCGTAGGCTCTGGTGAAAACTGGGTGCCACTTAGACTCCGCTCCCAGGTGTCGCCTTACGTCGGTGGTACAGAGGATCCAACTACCTCTGACAGTAATCAGTTGGAGGAAAATATAAAAGTATAAAGGCAAAATGTTAAATCTTGGAGAAGCACTGAAACTTTTGTCAAATTCTGCTTCCCACGGAGTAACTTGTTTATGTAATTGGGAGAATTTGTGTCTTTATTTGTGGCAGCGCAAAAAGCAAGCGAGAAGGAAATCGTAAGGAACGTCAGGAGGCCTGTCACCTATCGGTAAAAGCCAATCCATGGCTGTAGCTTTGGGCTTGTATTAAGGAAATAGAGGTCAGATTATGATTTGTTGGATTAGCCTCACTGCTGATTCATTGTCTGAAACTATCAGGACGGCTGAGAAGTTTGGATCATATGGATTGAATACAATTGTTAAAAATATAATAAAATAAAAAGTTTCTACGATCAAGCAGCACTTACGTAGCACTGGATAATCGCTTCAATGATTTCATCTCGAATTGGAAAACAATGAACACAGGCTGTGTACAACTGTAGTACTGATATATTAGCATGTAATATGTTTTTGTAGGTTTCCCAGTGTTTCGCCATCTCATACATAACCACAAGTGGATACCAACCCTTCCTTCCCCTGTAATTTATATCCGTTTTTTTCAGCAAATTTGTCATTTCGAATCAAGATCTCTTGACATGTCCTCATAAAAATCTGACCTCATGTCCATCCTGCTCAGAGTTTGTTTTCTCCACAATCACTCTCCTAATCTTGGGATTAGCAATTCTTAAATAATTAACCCCCGAGGCATCTGAAATATTTATATACGCACAACAATGAATTTCTCGTCTTGATTTAGCCACAAAGTGATTTCCGCTGTATCGAATGATATAGTGGGTGAAAATAGGTTATACAATGAAATTACTATAATAAAGTACGAAATATGGCCATGATTTATTGATTAAACCCCCTTCCAGTCTATTAATTACATTTAGAGTCGGGATGTCTGTGTGTAGGTCTTCCCTGCTGGTGGATCAAAAAGAACAGAAGGGTCAGGTAATGAGATAAATTAACACCTATCCACTGGGTCAAATGCTTATTCTGCCCCCTCGGGGCTTCCTCTGCCCATGAATAGCAAATGTTTTTTGATGCAGATTATCCATCTCCATGTGTGGTGTGCTATGTCCCTTAAAATGGCTGCTTGGGATTATGGCAAAAATATACTTCAAAGCCAGCCTCGTCATAATTTATAGATTTCATCTGCCTGTCTATGAAACTATGATCAGGGTCCTTAGGTACCTTTGGGGATATTAAGCGCCAAGATTTTTGGATACTGCTACTATTTCCTTAGTAAGGCTATTCTTTTTACTCCCTTTTTATTTTGCGTTAGTGTATATGTCATATGTTTATTGTTTTATAACTTGACTATTGTATGTTTTTATGTATGCACTGTACTTTTTGTATATTAAATTAAAATTTTTCGAAGTAAGGATGTTTGTAGTCAAATGCATAATTGTGTACTTGTAAATCTGTAACTTGGGTTTTATAAATTGTTCAGGGACTTATGTAGTCAAGGCGGTATTTGCTAAATAAATTATTAAATTAATTATAGGTAATGGCAGCAAAGAAAGTGAGGAATTTATGTGAGTGCCAGGACTAGGAGAGTAAGACTTAGAGTAAAGGCACCATCTTGAATAGGTGGGCGGGGCTTTATGTGCTAAATTTGAGTAACCCTATCAGTATATCCATAGGTGTTCTTTACAGCCAGAGGATGAAGCCAACACTGGTGTGACCCACTTTGAGGCTTCCTTCAATAGTTCATCCTGGCCAACCACTTTACGTTAGACTGACCCTAAATCCGTTTATGTATAGACAAAGCCATACCTAATTTCATCCCACCTTCACTAACTGCATGTCAGGATCGGGGTTTGTGGACCCACTGAACCACTGTGAGCGATGACATAAGCTAACACCTGGGAGCGGAGTCTAAGTCTAAGGCTTTCACCAGAGCCCTCTGCAAAGCGGGTTGGACTTGTTGCAGTGGGATACCACCAGATCACTCCAAAGGTGCAACTTTGCTCATGGTGAGTCATGAAGCAGAATCTTGGTCTGGGACAGGCAGGAGGTCGAGACAGGCAGCACAGGATCAACGTCAAAGGCAGAGCAGAAGGTCAGGGCTGGCAGTGGAGAAGTGTAATCTGGAACGGAACCAACGGGAATTCACCAAACACTCGCAGGGTATAGGGAAGAAGCTTCTTCAATGGGATGCGTCACAAAGCTGTGGCGGGGAATGTGGGAAGAGGCTGGCTATTTATTTAAATTAGCAAGTGACCCGCGCCAATTAGCAGCACGCTGGTCATTTGAAACTGTGCCCTAGGAGACGGGGATGCGCGCGTCGGACTGTCGGAGTGCGGTCGGACTGCAGGAGCGCGGTCAGGTTGGTTACCTTGCCCCGGAGGTCCTGGGGGACGGAGAGGGGCACGGGTGCCCCTGTGACCCGGGATACTGCATTAGTAGCTCACTGCTTGTATGCCTGAACAACGTATGCCACATGTATCGCAGGCAGCAATTCATCTGCTCTATGATGAATTCCTTCCTTCCCAGACATAACAAGTCATGCTGGCGTTCCCATGGTTTTACAACCCGTGTCCAAGTGCAAATAAGTGTCTGCCGTGTCACCTGCTGAATTGGACTACTATGTACCAATCATATCCTGATCCCAATCATATCTCAGATTCATAGCCTCTGCCATACAATCTATACAATTCTAGCCAGGGTCATGGGGAAGATAAATGTTTAGTTTGATTCTTGACTTTGTAACACCCTGAGATGGTATTTTTGGAAGGCTGAACCTTTCCTCTTGAACTTTTGAAGACCTCTGTGGGACTATTTGGAGCTGGAGGTTGTGTGGCGGGTGCAAGGAGGGTCCGGCGTAACCATAATACTGATAGGGTAACGTTGGCAGAAGACAATTTACTTTGGCGTCTCAAGTAAGTTTATCTTTCTTTGGCTTCATTATGTAAGAGGAATGATACATCAGACCCAGTGACTCACTGTATTATGTAATGACAAAGATGTAGAGCATAATAAGGCAGGGAGCACAGTACTGTATAGGACATAATGGACAATGACCACCCATATGACTTCTCCATCTGGTTTAGTGAAGATTGCCATCTTTGGCCCTTTAGTGATACCTCATGAAGCAGGAGGTGCTCCATGGTGATCATGGCAGGCCCCTCCGGTGATAATTGTCATCATTGAAGGAACCCTTTAAGCAATGACACGAGTTTCCTTTAGCACTGAAAAGATTGTAAATTCAGATCAAAATTTTCACGTACACGTACTTGCCAACTTTCATGAAATTTAACTCCGGAATCTTCAGGAGCCCTTTTATGTGGAACAAGCCCCCATTGGGAGGTGGGGGACCTCCTTCCTATGATTTGGCACTCCCCTTGGATTTTACCTATAAAGTGCACATACAGGGCGCAGCATGTAGCTGGGTTTGGAGGATTAACCCAACTTGCCAGTCCTCTGCTTCTCTTTTAATCTTAGACTTGAATTGTTGGCAAGTATATTAGACTGATGTCAATATGGCACCAAGCTTTGCTGCTCGGAGAGCCTTTATGATGTCAGGCCAAAAAGGAGAAAGAGAACGAAGCGGAGAAGCAACACATGCAGGATATCTGGCGCACGATCTTAGTGATCGCGGTACAGTGCATGATCGTTGGACAATGCACCTTCGGGAACTCCGAGGGACCGGGTAAATAAATGTGCCCCAGTCAGTTCTGCTACAACCATTTACTTACACACAACTCTGCTGCATACATTCACTCACACACAGCTTTGCTACAACCATTCACTCTATCACCTCTTGCTACCTTTACTCACTAAGGTCTGCTATATACTTTCACTCACTTGAACACATTGGGGCAGATTTACTTACCCGGTCCATTCGCGATCCAGCGGCACGTTCTCTGCGGTGTATTTGGGTCAGGCCGGGATTCATTAAGGCAGTTCCTCCGACGTCACCAGGTGGCGCTGCTGCGCTGAAGAGCATCGGAACGCACTCAAGTACACCGGCCCATTCCTGATGAAGGTGAGTGCAAGCTCCGCAACACATTTTTTTTTTTTAATGCGGCGCTTTTTCCGAATCTGTCGGGTTTTCGTTCGGCCACGCCCCCCCCCCCCGATTTCCGTTGCGTGCATGCCAGCGCTGATGCGCCACAATCCGATCGCGTGTGCCAAAATCCCGGGGCAATTCAGGGGAAATCGGCGCAAATCAGAAATATTCGGGTAACACGTTGGGAAACCGTGAATCGGGCCCATAGTAAATGACCCCCATTGAGGCACATTTACTTACCTGGTCCAGCCGAGTTCCCGAAAGTGCATTGTGTGACGATAATGCACTGAGCTGCAATTCACTGCGCAAATCCCAAAAACCAACGAAAGTGCGACTTGAGACCCTTAGTAAATAAGCCCCATTCAGTTCTGCTACAATCATTCACACTCAAACACATGCAGCTTTTCTCATTACCCAGTCCCAGCCACTACTTCCAGGACTGTGGTCAGGAGGGTCCGAGAGTGCTGGATTATCCTGATGTTCGGATTATAGCTCCAGCGTTGTAACCCTCTGCATTATCGTGTTTGCTTGACTTTAAGTCAATCTCCAGATTTAGTCAACCAAAAAAAGGTAAAATACTAATTAAATATTCTCTACTGGTCACACACATGCACTGCTACGTCCATTTAACCGCACACAGTTCTGCTACATCCATTGATGCCCCCAGAGCCCCTCTGGCTCATTTAAATATTTTCTTTACCTTTTTTCCCTAAAAAGTGCAGGCGTTCCAGAATAAAAATAACACAGGACAGGACTTGATGGGACACACTTGTAAGTGTTAGGGTTCTATCATTAGCGATTCTGTTGGGTCACCTAGTGTTTCTGCCTTCACAGTACCTTTATTTGGATGCTTTCGAGAGAGAGCCGCCATCTTGTGCAGTATTGCACGCAAAATACACAAGTAATGCCACCAGCTCCCAGTTTATTAATAGGCTGAAATTCGGTTGGTACCAATCTGTCCAGCCAGGAAGATATCTGTCTCTACTTAGTGGACACTTTGTATAGAAAGTGGAAATTCCTTTCCCCGTCTTCAGCTGAATTGTACCTTTTATGAACTTTTCCTTAGTCTCTGCTGGTTTTTTTTTTTCATGGTGGTTTCATTTTAACATGAACGTTTAACATATGCTATTTTTGGGGTAAGTTTGCTGTTTTTGGATGAGAATCGCCCCTTCAGTCACTGCAGAGAATGACGTACACAAATTTGTAAGCTCTTCAAGGCCGGAGCTTCTCGGCGGGGTTATCGGCAACGACTGCTCGGGAGCCGAAACGTCAGCGCCATAGGACAACAATAACAACATTGTACCGCGGAGAGAAAAGCCGGATTGAGGGCGATGAAGTTTTCTTGCTACACAAGTAAAAATTTCAGCTTATTAAGTTAACACAATTTCCACATAACATTTGGAAAAATAAACAGTTCAAAGATGTGACTTTTTTAAGGAAAAGAAAACAGCTCGGGGAGAATATTGGAAGCAGAGAGCTTGTGAGTTTGGTCTCAATTTCCATGAGAACGTTTCCAAACTCATCCCATCATATTGTTATGTGTGGACTTTGTTTCTCTTCCCGAGGGCTTCGAGATTAACCCCTCGGATGTCGCGGAATCTCTTGTTCTTGGAAATAGGGTCAAGCAGAGACCAATGAGTCACCCTGATGGATGCAGACACACCCAACGGCCATATCTTTTCAGAGCAGTGATTGACTTGACATTCAAAGCATCTTCCTACCGGCCAGTTCTAATGAAGTTCGGGGGCCGGTCTGGGGGTCCTAAACCCGAAAAGTTCAATACGAACCCGAGCTTTGCCGCAACACAAGATGGGTCGTGTGAGGTTGAACTTCGCCCTTTTAGCCATTTTCTTCAAGTCCCTACTTAAGGACACCTGACTTACAGATGACCCCTAGTTAAAGACGGACCTCTCTTCCCACTGTGACCTCTGGTGAAGCTCTCTGGATGTTAGTATAGTCCCATGCTGCAATGACCAGCTGTAAGGTGTCTATAATGTAGTTTTATTGATCATCCTTGGTCCAATTACAGCAAAAAATTTTTGAAACTCCAATTGCTACTGGGCAAAAAAAAAAATTATGCCTGGATCTACCATTATAAAAGTTTTGACTTGCATACAAATTCAACTTAAGAACAAACCTATATTATAGGTAACCCAGGGACTGCCTGTAATTAGGCCAGGTTCATACCACAGCTAGCAATGTCTTTTAGTCTACTCCATTATGGAATAGAGTAATGGAGCCATTAAACCCGCGGTAAACGGGAGCCCGTGTTCCCATCCGTTATTTGTAACAATAGAAATATTGTTATTCTATAAGTAACTGAAAAATAGCAGCAAACACCTCTAATGGAGGTGTGAACCTAGACTTAGACTTTTTACAGGTTCAAAAGGCCCAGACCTGCTCAGTTTAAAACCTACCACATATACTCGAGTATAAGCCTAGTTTTTCAGCACAAAAAATGTGCTGAAAACCCAATCTCGGTGATGATTATGTTGTTATTTTTTTTAAAGGAAACCTACCATGTGATTTGATGCAGTATGAAGCAAACATACCTTGAGACTACTGTAGCTACACTGATGCAGGATCATATCTTGGCTAATCCCTGAATTGAGTGATTTTGCTGAAAAAAAATAACATTCAGGACCTTGGGAAAGCTGGGTCAGGCTAGCTGCCTAGACAAACACATTACACAGAGCTTGTAATTACAAATGGAGATTAGTCAAGACATGACTAATCAACCTGAGCGGTATGACTCATACACAGCAGCTGGGGGATGGTGCAGCAATTGATTATTATGCCTTCAGGCACCACCCAGGGATTACATCATCCTCTCCTGCAGAGAATAACTATTGTGCTAGGAGAAGCGCTGAACCAGCCATAGACGCCACAGAGCTTCATTATCATAATGTTATATCTATTTTAGGAGCAAAACCACTCAGCTTAACCAAGATATGGGTCTGCATCAGTGTAGCTACAGCATTCTCAAGGTGTGTTTGCTTCATACTGCATCAAATCACATGGTAGGTTTCCTTTAAGGAATGGTGAGGGCTAGATAAAAAGAATTTGGGAATCAGAGGCGAAATGACGATAAAAAGACGCAGGGTTTGAGTAGGTATAGGTTTATATACCTTTAGGGTAAATGAATATCCCCCTTTTTCCCCAGATACCCTAACATAAACCTTGCCATCATTCAGCTCAACACTTTGTGCTCCGGTTCCAATAGTTTGATGATGTCAGCACTTTTCTGTTGGGGGTTTGCTAAGTGCCGTACTCCCGTTACATACAATGTTCATACATTAATACCGTTAAGTATTTCCAATTGCCCACCATAGTTACATATTCTGGGACTCCGGCCAAAATGAACATCCAAGTTCTTCCCAGGAAACACTCCGGAGTCTTCAGTTGATTTTCAATAGATTTATTTAATCCACAAGCAGAAAAAAAATATGAAGGAAGGTTGTATCACAGCCCGTCAGATCTCCATAGTCTGTATAAACGGAGGAATAGAAATACAAGTCTCCCCGCCTTCATATTTGTGGGACAGATTAAGTCTCCAAACCGGGAATGTACACAAAACCTCCCAAGTTTTGAGCTGTAGAAGTAGATATCAGAGTTTTTTTCTTGTTGTTGGTCGGAACATTCATTTAATTTTTTTCAGAATTTTTTGAAATGGCAACTGAAGCTTATTAGAAATGATTGCTTGACCCCACCCTCTATTGATAATGAAGTGACTGCTGACCACACCCTCTAATAATAATAGAGACTGCTGACCACACCCTCTAATAATAATGAAGTGACTGCTGACCACACCCTCTAATAATAATACAGTGACTGCTGACCACACCCTCTAATAATAATAGACTGCTGACCACACCCTCTAATAATAATGAAGTGACTGCTGACCACACCCTTTAATAATAATACAGTGACTGCTGACCACACCCTCTAATAATAATAGAGACTGCTGACCACACCCTCTAATAATAATGAAGTGACTGCAGACCACACCCTCTAATAATAATACTGTGACTGCTGACCACACCCACTAATAATAATACAGTGACTGCTGACCACAACCTCTAATAATAATACAGTGACTGCTGACCAAACACTCTAATAATAATACAGTGACTGCTGACCACACCCTCTAATAATACAGTGACTGCTGACCACGCCCTCTAATAATAATGAAGTGATTGCTGACCACACCCTCTAATAATACAGTGACTGATGACCACGCCCTCTAAAAATAATAAAGTGACTGCTGGCCACACCCTCTAATAATAATTAACAGTGACTGCTGACCACACCCTCTAGTAATAATTAAGCAGTGACTGCTGACCACGCCCTCTAATAATAATACAGTGACTGCTGACCACACCCTCTAATAATACAGTGACTGCTGACCACACCCTCTAATAATACAGTGACTGCTGACCACACCCTCTAATAATACAGTGACTTCTGACTACGTCCTCTCATAATAATGAAGTGACTGCTGACCACACCCTCTAGTAATGATTAAACAGTGACTGCTGATCACACCCTCTAGTAATGATTAAACAGTGACTTCTGACCACACCCTCTAGTAATAATTAAACAGTGACTGCTGACCACACCCTCTAGTAATACAGTAACTACTGACCACACCCTCTAATAATAATAGAGTGACTGCTGACCACACCCTCTAGTAATACAGTAACTACTGACCACACCCTCTAATAATAATAGAGTGACTGCTGACCACACCCTCTAGTAATACAGTAACTACTGACCACACCCTCTAATAATAATAGAGTGACTGCTGACCACACCCTCTAATGTGACTCCTAGAGTGACTCTTCTGAATCCACTAATAATAATAATAATAAAGTGATGAATAATAAATAAGTGAATAAAGTTAAGTTATGACCCAAAACTGGGATAACAAGGGAGTAACTCTTCGGGCTACACCCTGTAATGATAATAAAGTGACTAACCACACAGTCTGATAATAATAAATTTCCCCTAAAATTCACCTCTAACATCTGGATCAAAGTGACTGAATTCTATTCATGATGAATTTTCATGCCTCTTCCTGACTGGTAAATGAATGTACACAGGAAAACTTAAAGGGGTAATCCAGCAAAATACAACATTGCCCCAATCCACAGGATCGGGGGTATCTTGCTGATCAGATGGGATCTAATTGATGGGATCCCCACAGATTACAAGAAGGGGGGTCCATTGTTCTCCCATCGTAGCCCATCGCCCATCTCTATTGTGCTGACGGAGAATGCAACAGGACCCCCCCCCCCCCGTTTTCGTGATCTGTGGGGGTCCCATCACTGCAACCCCCATTGATCAGCAAGCTAACCCCTATCTTGTGCAGAGGGTCCCTCCAGTGGCTGATCTATTTATTATACTCCTGACATAAATGGGTCTCCCACAGTGGAGATGTATCATCTATCTACAGGAATGTGATTGTTGGGTGCCCCAAAATGATCACCTACAAACCCCTTCTCCTGTGTATCACATCATAGATGTAGATGTCCACCACCCCATTCCTTCATTTTTCCATATATGAGATGGAATGAGGACTTGTGAAGTTCCAAGATTCGGGTATGCATCTTGTGGACGTGGGAGAAATCTCTTTGAATAATATATTCCTCTTAACTTCCCACTCGGACATTGGGTATATCTCCAATGGGCCGGCTTCTTGTGGTCTGGATTGGAAGCCCTTGTTATGGGCAAATTGCTGGGTCGTTCCACTGCTGTCATCAAGCAGCACCGCGAAATGTAAACCCAAGTCCTCAATAGATTGAGTTTTATGCCTTGAACACTTGTCACCCCCCTCGGGTTCTGCTCTCGTTACATCATTCTGTCATGTAGGCCCTTCCTTACACAAACGCGTAGTGTACCTGGAAGGAATTGGCAAGAGTGGCCTCAATCCCCTGACAGAATAAATCATTGTGAGCAGGAAGGTTACACAAAGCTTCCCTTTCTAAATCTATAAACCAGCCCTTCCATTAAGGGTTAGATTCTACATCACAGAGATCTTTTTGTAACTTTTGTGGTTGACAATGTTTTTTTTTTCTTCTTTTTTTTTTTGTGTGTAACTTGGACGCTGAATTCCCATTACTTTATGTGAGTCCTAAGGAGTTTGTGCGGCAGCAGGTTCAACACGATCGTCTTCCATCTGAGATCACACTAGATTTGAAGAAGATGTTCAGTGATGATCTTATGTCTTTGGACCTACTGCTAATGCCATAAAATGTCCATGTAATAGACACATAGTCCCACAGCCAGTAGCAGGAGGGCATCTTTATCTTACCTTATCTGTTACTTCCATTAAGTTTGACACATGAACATAACTTAGCTCCATAACTCCCAACCATCCCGGATTCAGTGGGACATTGCAGGTTTTTCATTGCTATCACACCATCCCAGTAGGTTGGGTGATTGTCCCGACATGTCCCGCCTCCTGGTACCAGTCCAGGCACACTAGATCTGCAGAGCCAGTGCATCCGAGGCATCAAGATCACACATGTATGTTTCTGCTCTTTGATGTGTGGAGGTAGCTCCTCACCTAGGCTGGCCCCACCCTGATATGAATTACAAAGACCACCATATGAGGGAGATGGAGGACAGGGAGCCACAATATAAGGACAAGAGGCCACAATATGAGGAGAAAGGAGGACAGAAACCACCATATGAGGAGATTGGAGGAAAGGGTGCCACAAGATGAAGGGAATGGAAGACAGGGTGCCACAATATGAGGATGATGGAGGACAGGCAGGCCACAATATGAGGGTGATGGAGGACAGGGGCATCGATATTATACTATACTTACCGGTGGGGCAATGGGCTGGTCAGTGGGTGTGGTTTAGGGAAAAAGGGGATTGACTTTTTGTCCATCTTTTTCTAGCTGAAAACTTGGGAGGTAGAGTACACATGGGTCAAACCAAGGCCCACCACTGGCCCATCAAATGTTATTTGTCGGTAAGGGAGACTGCGTGTAAAAACCTAATTCAAGTGTTTACGCAGCTCCACAACATCCATGGATAAGTCACTAGTGCCAGCCAATGCCCGGAAATGGCCATAGCACATACGGCTCAAAGGCTCTCAATACATGTTAGCTAGGCTCCTGCCTTCCATGTTTCTGATGGAGCCTAAACACTATTGGCCATCCCTTGTGGGCAACCTGACCTAACCCTGGACCCTCGCTGTAGAGGTAGGTCAGTTGGACGACTTCTCTCTGTTCATACAAAGTCCCATGGAGAGGTTGTTTTTGAGAATGATTGGTGCTGCTAAACTAATATGTTGCCTTCTCCCGAATGCTGCTCTTACAAAGTACCTGAAATCTCCCAACACCTCCTGCTTGGTGGACTGTATTTTACAGTATTTATTAGCTGCGTTTAGATTACATGTATAGATGTATTGAAGGCACAAACTTGGTTCCCTTGGGTTTTTAGATGTATGCTAAAAACATGAAATTTTAAGGTTTTTTTTTTTTTTTTTTGAATTCCTACTGAATGTTTGACAGTTATTTATCAGTTGCAGGGTGTCCATACATAGGGTATAGGATTTACCTATGGCTCTTCTGTATATGTACGACACACCAGGAGTGTAGACATTTTCTTGTCATGATGGCACAGAGCACAGGTCCATATGATTCTAGACTTTGCTGTTTCCAGATGTAGAATAGGAAATCGGAGCGTCCTGACCGCGTTCTAATGTCAATACATGGAACATTTACAATTTATCAGCACATGGAGTAACCTTCCATGGCACATGAAATGGAGCAGAAACTTCTGCGGGTCTGTGTGTTGTGACTATTGAGCGCCCGTGTGGGGATGTTCCAAATGTTCTCCAGAAATAAGGAATGTTAAAAATACATACATAAAATAAATAAAGAAATCGTCTACAGAAATACCCAAAAATAGCTGCCGGAGAGTAAATCTCGTCTGCAGTTCAGCGGTGGAATCCGCATGCAGAGAAGACACATCATCTGAGCGATGCTATAATGTAGGAAGAACAAAAGAACGAGTGGCATTTACGATAGAACAAATACATTTTTCATTGCCTCTGCGATTCTAGGCATGTGTTACAGTCACATGCCCAAAATATGAAATGGGTTCTTCTTTATCGATAAACCTTTACGGTTCAAAAATATTCTGAAAACAATGAGTGTCCCCCAACTGGGTCTCAAGCAATCAGGTATGATCTGAGGGGCACTCCTTACAGTGTTCAGTTTTCCTGCAGTGCCCCCAGAGGGGATACTGAGCATTGCAATGTGAGCTTCTTGGGTGATGACTTTCATGTATTAAATTAGAATGACTTAGTAGGGTATATAAAAATTCTCATACAAACCTTTTAAGGAAACACTTGTGTGAAGAGGAATCTTTTAGGGGGAATTTTAATAACTGCTTGATGTTCACCCCTCCTTATGTCGCTTATGTTGGCTTTCTCCTGTGCCAGGAATGGGTGCAGGCTATAGCTAGTGCACTGGCGGGTGCAGGGCGTCCCACTTCATGCCCACTTAGTGTTGCGATGTGGTGTTGCGAGGGGGGAGATAGTCCCTGTGCACCAGGAACTGCAACTGTATTAACCCTACTGGCATACAATCCGACCTTAGACTCGGGTCTCTTCTCTGGCATGTATGCATAGTGTCTGCCCTACGTGTTTGCCCTTCTCGTAGGGGCAACTTTCAATCCATGACCAAAAACCAAAAACTTATCCCTGGTTACATAGTGAGCCTGAATGCCACGGTGCCTAGTGTATTATGTTGGACCTCTGCTCGTATTACTCTGAACCTATTCTTCCAGTACTGGCCATTGCCCTGATTACTGCTATGTACAAACTCTACCCGTCCTCTACCCGTCCTCTCCTCCGATTGTCCCCAGACGGCATCTCTTTCTATGTCTTCTAGTGTACCTCAACTCTTCTGGGTCCTTACCACCTCCAAAATGTAGCCATCATGCTGTGTATCTTGAAGAGCCCCTCTCTATTTTTTTGTTACATTTTTAAAAAATGATGGATTGATAATAGAGATGAGCAGACCTGTAGTTTCAGTTTGGGTTCAGACATAATACCGGATTGACGCCATCTAAATTGACGCTACTAACCAAGCCTTGATGACACCTCATGGCCAAGGCTAGCATCAAGGAGCGTCAATTTGCTGAAATTATGTTTTCATGAACTGTCACATGTAGTTCTGTTGGTTAAACCCCATGGTATATGCCAGTGATTGTGAACTTTTTTGAGGCCAAGTGCCCAAACTACAACCAAAACCCACTTATTTATCACAAATTTCCAACATTGCAATCTATGCAGTAACCTATTGCTCTCTGTTCTTCCTCAACTCCTGAGGAGACCAACACAGTTGAAGGTGATCATCGTTGTTGTTTCTTTCCAGGGTCCCTCTGTACAGGAAGAATCGTGGGGACAGCAGGAAGACTTACAAAGATAAAGCGGCCCTGTCCACACCTTCTCACTCTAACTACAATCCCAAGCAATCAATGGCAATATAATAGCTACAAGAGCAGCATCTCTTGAGTTGTCTTGGACTGTAGGAAGTCCTGTCTGATGAACTCTGTGCTGCGTAGGCCATCTGGGTGCCCACAGAGAGGGCTCCGAGTGCCACCTCTGGCTCTCGTGCCATAGGTTCACCACCATTGGTGTATGAATGTTTTTTGAAAATTGCAATCTGTCGAAAACAATTACAATCAATCTCAAAGGAATGCTATATACACCACACGCCCCTCTGATCTTGAGCGATTGCTTTCTTTTTACAATTGTGATACATCACATTGGGTCATAGAGGTTCATGTATTGGGTCATGTTTTGGCTGGTTTTTAGCTGTCTTTTTTCGGTCTAATACTTTGGTAATTTATAAATTTCACTTTTTGCTTGTGTTCAGATCTCTTTTTGAGACATTGGGGCACATTTACTTACCTGGTCCGTTCGCGATCCAGCGGCGCGTTCTCTGCGCTGGATTCGGGTCCGGCCGGGATTCATCAATGCAGTTCCTCCGCCGTCCACCAGGTGGCGCTGCTGCGCTGAAGTCCGCTGGAATGCCTCGAAATACACCGGCCTATCCAGGATGAAGGTGAGTGAAATTTTCGCGACACAATTTTTTTTTTTAAATGCGGCGGTTTTTCCGAATACGTCGGGTTTTCGTTCGGCCACGCCCCCCGATTTCCGTCGCGCGCATGCCGGCGCCGATGCGCCAAATTCCGATCGCGTGCGCCAAAAACCCGGGGCAATTCACGTACAATCGGCGCAAAACGGAAATATTCGGGTAACACGTCGGGAAAACGCGAATCGGGCCCTTAGTAAATGACCCCCATTGTTACAAATGTCGCACAAATGTCTCAAGTCATTTCTTAGTTTTCTTTAAGTTTTGTTTCGACAATTTGAAATGATAAATGTAATTTATAGAAGATAAATGTGTCTTAGTGACGATAAACAAATGTCCAACGGATATTTTAAAATGTCCCCAAAATTGCAATGCGCCAAAAAAGTCTTAGAAAAAAAAAGAAAGAAAAATGAAGATAAAATTTGGAAATATTTACGATTTTTTGATATCTACTTCTTCTAAGTGATTTTTTTGTCACGCAGGGAGGTGTGTGCATTTAAATTGTGTCGCGCTTGATCAGATTTTAGTGCAATTGCGCCGGCTTTCATACGACACAAATGGGGAGGGCGCCGGATGATCTGACGGATTCGGACAAACCGCTGGATTTAACTTAGCCAAGTACTTACATGCATCGGGAGGAATATGTTGAACTCCGCTGGACCTGATCGGGGAAACGACACATTCAGCAAGTCGGGCGCACAATGTAAGTGAATTGCAGCACAGTGCATTGTCGTCAGACAATGCATTTTCGGGATCCCCTCCGGACTGGGTAAATGTGCCCCAAGGTCTTCATTCTAAGCCACACAGTGGGGCTTATTTACTAAGCATCCCGCGGCCGCATTTTCGTTGGGTTTTCCGACTTTTTGGGGATCGCGCCGGTGATTTTGTCATCAGCATCGGCGCCGGCTTTCATGTGCCAGAAAACGGGGGGCGGACTGATCCCACGGATTCAGACTAAGCGCGGGATTTAAAATTACAATTTGTGTCGCAAGCCATGTATTTAAATACACCAGGAAGAAGAAGGTGAACTCCGGGGACCTGATTGGGGAAACGCACGATCCAGGATATCGGGCGCACGATCTTAGTGAATTGTAGCATCTGTGCATTGGAGTGGAGTTGGGGAACGCACCTCGGGGATCGCGCAGGGACTGGTAAGTATATGAGCCCCAGTATTTCTCAAATGCTCAGGGTAAATAGAATACTTTTCCTTCTTGGAGAAGGAAATGGTTCCTAACATGTGCATGTGGAAAAAGAGGCTCACACCGATTTGTACAGTTTATGCCTGACTTTTTTTTCTTCTTCTTTATGTCAATAAATCCTTCTGGCCTGGACTTGTATAAACTTGATATGTGTAATAAACCTGCAGACAGCAGGGGAGAGCGAAAGTGAAGCCATTTCATGTGTCTACACAACAAACCGCCTTGTTTATCATTGACAGATCATGTAAATCTGTCAGAAATGGGTAGACTTTTCCTCGTGCATTGGCAGAGCTTCTCCATCCAATAATTCCAGTGATTTACCTCTCATGCGTCTGGAATCGTGTCGACATGTGAGGAGGCAGTGATTTGCTCTTCCCTTTGGGATACTTAAAGTATAATATATTTTAAGCGCTCTCCAGTAAGTCACCGTTTTTTCTTAACACGTCCGGAATTTTTGAACAAGGTTACATAGATGACGTTCCGGATCGTCTTTGGGGTCTGCACCAACGGCCACCTTCAATGTTAGTCGCTCGTTCTCCACAGTCCCTGTCACATTTGTGTTCTCACACTTTACATTATCCATGCGAGTCCCCTCGAAAACACAAAAAAAAATCATCAGACCTGACCTTTTTCTGGCTTTTTGACAACATTAACTTATGTTCGGAAAGTCTGAGGCTGCACAGGATAGGATCGTAAATTACCGCCTGAACTTACAATTTGAGAGCTGGTTTGGAAAATATTTAGGAGGTTTTTCTCTGCTAGTTTTTACATTTTATGATGCAATCAACCTGCACTTAATGGTATTAGCGCCGGTATTTAGTGCTTCGTGGGACTTGGAACAAGGCAAATTGTTTAATGTCCAAAATAAGAGATTGGTCCTGAATTATGCCTTATGTCATTCCGAAGACTTTACAGAGCCGCGTGGAAAGAGCCTGCATTTCTTTTACCTCTTATATAATAATAACAACGTCAAAGCTTCAGCCAGAGAACGTGATGTCTTCACTCTGACCACTCGCTTCCCATCGGATGGATAGCTGCCCACATGGGAGAGGAGGTAGATCTGGGTTCCCACACTTGTGAAACACATCAGAGTTCATAGGAGTCACATTATCACCGTGTCACTTCATTCCTCCTCAAGATAAAGACTTTGCTTAGGATTGATGGCAAAATTAAACCTTGCAGCACGGTAGCTCAGTGGTTAGCACTACAGCCTTGCAGCTCTGGGGTTCTGGGTTCTAGTCCCTTTCAGGTCAACATCTGCAAAGAGTTTGTATATTCTCTCCGTGTTTGCGAGGGTTTCCTTCGGGTCCTCTGGTTTCCTCCAAAACATACTGGTAGGTTGATTAGATTGTGAGACCCATTGGAGACAGGGACTGACCTGGGCTCTTTGGAATCTCTGCATGCTACTACTTTCAGGCTCCCTGTAATGCTCAGAAAGCTTCTCATTCAGGAGGGAGGTGAAGCTGCAATCCTGATATGAGCCTCAGGGAACAGCAGGAGCGGACTGATCACAGCTCCTAGTAAATCGGTCCAGTCCTTGGCTTTTTGTTCAAGAGTGACATAAAATGAAGGGTAGGGTTTGACTATAACCATATATGTATCTCTGCTGCCTCCTAACCAGAAATGCTCATTGTTCCGGCACTTCAGATAATGATACAATGAAGTCACCGAGCCCAACACTAAACAAAGCGTCATTTCTGTTCTACATTCTTCTCTTACCACCAGAGCGCTGGCCGCCTGCCCCTGCCCTGGCACTATCACACTGAACTAGTTAAGATTTCGGGAATAAGAGTGAAATTCTAGCCCAGTCTCGTTTGACCACCCTTATTGATTTGTACATTATTTATAATGCACACCCCCCAAATGATCATCATTCATGGAGGTATTTAACCGACCGTGTGCCGAGGAGCCGCAAACAGGCTCTCGTGCGCTTCCAGTGTAAACACCTTCTACGAGGAGACACTTCCAGCACATAAGGAGATGGGCAATTATGCAGACCAGGTGTGGTAATGACCCGGAGAGCAAACATTGAGGGGCGCCCGCCCCATCCAGACCGCATTCCACAACACGCAGTCTGCTAATGGCCTCTGGTCTACAACAGACCACACTGACCTATAGAGGAATAGTGTCCCTGGATGTCTTAATACATTGCTCTCTACTTTCCGAGAAATGGGAGTAAAAATATTAATTATTTTCTCATGCACATTGTACCGCCACCCTGTATATCTCTTCAAATATTGCTGGTACAGATAGTACTGTCTACCTGTATATCTCTGTAACTATTGCTGGTACAGATAGTACTGTCTACCTGTATATCTGTGTAATTATTTCTGGTACAGATAGTACTGTCTACCTGTATATCTCTAACTATTGCTGGCTATTGCTGTCTCCCTGTATCATTCTGTAAATATTGTTGGGGCAGTTAGTACTGCCATCCCCTTTTGTAAGCATTGATGGTATAGATAGTACTGCCCCCCTGTACATTTCTGTAAATATTGATGGTACAGATAATACTGGCCGCTGGTATCTTTCTGCAAAAATTGTTGATTCAGATAGTACTGCCTCCTTATATCTTCCTATAAAAACTATTGATTCAGATAGTACTGCCTCCTTATATCTTCCTATAAAAAATATTGATTCAGATAGTACTGCCTCCTTGTATCTTCCTATAAAAATTATTGATTCAGGTAGTACTGCCTCCTTGTATCTTCCTATAAAAATGATTGATTCAGGTAGTACTGCCTCCTTGTATATTCCTGCACAAATGGAGGTAATGTACATTTATGACTTCTAAATTCTAAATAGTATCACCTCCCAATAATCTATGCAGACTCAGGTAGTACTGCCGCAGGCACAGATAGTGCTGCTTTCCTCAGATTCTGGTATTCTTTAAATTTTTTCTTGTAAATTACATATCATTGTTGCTTCTGCCAAGAAATAGCTATCACCCAACAAAATGAAGTCATAGTCCTTACAGAATTGTAATGTATGTAATAAAGGGGTTAAAAGAGCCTCCAGCGCCCCTATAAGGGTGGTGTTGAGCATGACGATTGCTCATTGTACCACTGTCCTAGAGTGTTTGGAGCCAGAGATACCTGTCATGATCAATGGTATTTGTGATGTCTCCTTTTTAGTCTGTATATATCCTAATACCTCTTGTAGCTACGGCATGTCCTGGAATTCTTTTACAATGTACTTTAAGATACTTAGGAACACTGACAAATAAATGTCTCACAGTTAAGACTTGAAAATTTATTAGTTTATCTTTGGTGACTTCCAGAAGTCTTCACTGTAGTCCCTATATTGTCTGTGGCATAACAGGGAAGATGTTTTATTCCTGGTTTCTCAGTGTTGACTGGAGCTGTCTCTTCTTTATACAATATGATTACCTACTTTTGTTTTTTTCTTTTCTTATTAGAGCAAAGTTGAACGTATGTCCATGTACTGATTAATATCCTGTACAGGCGGTCCCCTACTTAAGAACACTCGACTTACATACGACCCCTAGTTACAAACGGAACTCTGGATGTTGGTAATTTACTGTACTTTAGTCCTAGGCTACACTGGTTATCACAGGTGTCTGTAATGAAGATTTATTGTTAATCCTGATTCTTATGATAACCCAACATTTTTAAAATTCAATTGTCACAGAGACCAAAAAAGTTCTGGCTGGGATTACAATGATAAAATATACAGTTCCTACTTACATACAAATTCAACTTAAGAACTAACCTACAGACCCTATCTTGTATGTAACCTTGGGACTGCCTGTATTATGCTGCAGAGCTGCACTCATTATTCTGCTGGTCGGGTCCATGTCTGTATACATTACTCATCCTGTACAGATCCTGAGTTACATCCTGTATTATACACCAGAGCTGCACTCACTATTCTGCTGCTGGTGCAGTCACTGTGTACATACATGACATTACTTATCCTGTACTGATCCTGAGTTACCTCCTGTAAATCTTTTATTTTATATATAAAAATGAAAAACATAACAATCATAAACATAAATCAAGCCATAACTTCTGGCAAAACAAAACAATAATAATAATAACAAAACAATAATACAAACTAAAAGAGTCTTACGAAAATCTCCTGGCCCAGCCACACACACACCACACAATCAGCATTATAAAACAAAACCTTCACTCAATCCCACCACCTAATTTTTTTTTTTTTTTTTTTTCCATAAATAACTAAAGAATACACAGCAAAAAAAAGACAAACCGGAAATAAAAACATTAAATATAACTAAACTAAATCCCACGCCCATCACCCTCCCACCCAGACACTGGTCTAACGTCCAAAGTTCGCGCTATATAGTCCAGACCAGTGCCCAGGATCGTACAGTCCAAGTCCCGTCCACCCCCCTCCCAACCTAACACCCTAACACCAACACCCCAAAACCAACCAAGCTATATACACATTAACTATAACTACATAAATACACACTGTACACAAAATACAAACACATTAAACATATCAACATATAACAAACCAACCACATAAAGCCCAGGTTCGGCGCCTGCAAGCCGCTACATCACTATAACCTCAGATACAAAACAAAAATCTACAGTGTCAGCTTCAGCCCAACACCAGGAGCGGAGATGACAGACTAAGGGACACTAAAGGAGAACCCCCTCCAAAGGAGAGAGGCCCTCCCCGTGCCCAGCCTCTCATACTCCAGAGAGCGCACCTTCACCAGGTCACCCAGAATGTTCCTAACCACCTCATCCACCGGGAGGATTTTACTCTGCGTCGATACTAAACACCGTGCGTTCCACGTGTGGTACCTGACCACTAGACTGACTAGGAATAACGTGCAGCGGTCCCGGCCACCCAGGCCTCTGAATGCTCCATAGGCCCACTCCGCATAGGAGAGACCGGCCAACCCGGGCCAATGGATGGAAGCGCCCACCCGGTTGTACACCTCTGTGTTATAGGGGCACTGAAGCAGGAAGTGGTCCATGCTCTCCAGCAGGCCACCGCACTCCTCCCGGGGACAACCCCTTTCCTCAGAGCTCCTACACTTCAGATTGTCCCTCACACACAGCTTTCCATGGAAGCAGCGCCAAGTCAAGTCACAAAACTTCAAGGGGATCCTGATGGAATTCAAAAGACCTAAACCCACCCCCAGATCCCGACTTGGGCAATCCCTGAGGGTCAGAGGCTTCTGGAAATGGGTCAACAGAACCCTTTTGTCAAGGAGTTTCCTCGACATGGTCCTGATCTCCCACATTCCCAGACCCCACCGGCGAATCACCTTCAGAACCGGGGTAGCGTAAGCCGGAAGATGCCCATGTGGTGTACGGAGATCCTTCACTCGCCCTCCTGTCTCCCATTCCTGGAAGAAAGGCCGAAACCATCCCCTGCAGGAGTATACCCACGGAGGAGCCCTCTCTTTCCAGAGGTTTGCTACATTGATCTTAAGAAAGGTATTCACTAGGAACACCACAGGGTTGACCATACACAACCCTCCTTGTCTCCTCGTGCGGTAAGTAACCTCCCTCTTGATTAGGTTCAGCCTATTCCCCCATAACAGCTGGAAGAACAGACTGTAGACCCGAGTCCAGAGGGGTTCTGGCAACATGCACACACTGCCTAGATATATCAGCAATGGGAGCAGGTAAGTTTTAATCAAGTTCACCCTTTCCCTGAGGGTCAAAGACCAACCCTTCCACTGGTCCACCCTCTGAGCGGCGATCTTAAGCCTGCCATCCCAGTTTTGCATGGGGTAATCCCCCTGGCCAAATTCGATGCCGAGAACTTTGGCAGAGTCTTGGGGCCCTGGAAGAGTGTCCGGGAGATCAAAGCCTGGATCCCCCTCTCCTAGCCAGAGACTCTCACACTTATCCCGGTTGATGTTGGACCCAGAAGCCTCTGAGTAGCGGTCAACCTCTGACATCACCCATTGCGCCTCCCCTCTCGAGGACACAAAAACGGTGACATCAGCGTACGCTACCACCCTTACAGTGGCTTCCGTTGCCGCCTGGTCCATCCTGACTCCCACCAACGGCCCACGATCAACCCTCCTAAGGAATGGGTCAATCGCGAACACGTATAAAAGTGGGCTCAGAGGACAACCCTGGCGAACACCAGACCCGACCTCAAAAGAGCGGCCAATCCAACCGTTCACAAGCGGGAAACTCTCTGCCCCTGCATACAAAACTTTCAGCCAATTGACAAACTCCCCCGGCAGGCCATACCTCAGAAGGACAGACCAGAGGTACTCGTGGGCAACCAGATCAAACGCTTTTGCCTGATCCAAGGACAGCAAGTACCCCTTCCAGTTACCAGCCCGGCCCTGCTCCACTGCCTCCCGGACACAAAGCACAGCACTAAATGTACTGCGGCCTGGAACAGAGCAGTGCTGGGTCCCCGAAAGGAGCCGGGGTGCAAACTGCACCAGCCGATTAAACAGCACCTTTGCCAAAACCTTTCTGTCCGTATTGAGAAGCGCTATGGGCCGCCAGTTCTCAATACGAGATCGGTCCTTACCCTTTGACAGGATGATCAGGGAAGACCTCCTCATTGACTTCGGCAGAGCGCCCGAGGAAAGACACTCATTGAATACCTCAGTCAAGAGGGGAACCAAGGCGTCCTTAAAGGTCTTATAGAACTCAGATGTTAAGCCATCCGGACCTGGCGATTTCTTGAGGGCGAGCCCTTCAATCGCCAGGCTGACTTCCTCTTCCCTGATCATCTCTGTCAAAACATCAAGAGAGGTGTCTACTCCTTGCTCAGGGACAGTTTTAGCCAGAAAAGCCGATATCACATCCCGATCTAGATCCTTCCTGCCCAAGAGGTGCGAGTAGAAGGATCTGACGACCTCCAGAATCCCTGATCTGGACCTTTTCAGGGATCCCGTACTGTCAACCAGTCCTGTGACAACTTTACCATTCACTGACATCTTGCAGTTTCTGTAAGGGTCGGGCGAGCGGTATTTCCCGTAATCCCTCTCAAAAACCAAAGATGCGTGTCTATCGTACTGACACCTCTTCAGCAAGGATTTCACTCTGGAGATGTCCTCACGACTACCCCCAGTCGAGACGAGATGCTCGAGTTTCCTCCTCAGGCCCTGATACAGGCGGTACCTGTCCAGGCTCCTGAGGCTCGAGAGCTGGCGGAAGAATCTCGCCACCCTTTTCTTGAGCATCTCCCACCACTCTGACTTACTGCTACAAAGGCCCAGCAATGGTACCTGGCTCTGAAGAAAGTCCTCAAAGGATTGTCTTATCTCTGCTTCTTCCAGGAGAGACGAATTGAGCTTCCAGTAGCCTCTTCCCATCCGGGGGGTCTCTGTAACATTCAGAGAAAACAAAATTAGACAGTGGTCGGAGAACTCCACCTCAACAACGGACACTGCTGAAGAAATGGCTTCCTCCTTTAAATAAAACCTGTCTATTCTAGACCTGCAGCTACCCCTATAATAGGTGAACCCCGCGTGGCCTGGGGTGTGCCGGATGTGGACATCCACCAGGCGAGCCTCACTAGCTATGCTATTAAGAGCGACGCAATCATAAGTCAGCTTGTCTCTGGAACCTCCCCTATCCTGGGACCTCGTGACAGCATTGAAGTCCCCTCCAAAGACCACCTGCCGACTTGTAAAAAGGAAGGGCTTGATCCTCATAAAGAGACACTTCCTGTCCCACTTGGACTGGGGACCATAGATGTTAATAAGACGAAGTTCTTGTCCCTTCATGAGGACATCCAGGATCAGGCACCTCCCCATTTCTAACTCAATAACTCGTCGGCATTCTACCGGCGCGGTAAAAAGGACCGCCACTCCACTATACGGCTCGGCCGCAAGAGACCAATAGGAAGGCCCGTGTCTCCATTCCCTCTTAGCTTTAAACACGGCCGCCAAATCTGGCAGCCTGGTCTCCTGCAAAAATAAAATGTCGGCTTCAACACGGCCGAGAAAATCAAAGGCCGCAAATCTAGCCGCATCAGACTTAATGCTGGCGACATTAATGGACGCCAGCGTCAACGGAGTGGGTGCCGCCATCATGAGTGATTAAGTTAGACGGCTTTTTTCTTACTATTTCCCTTCCCCCGACTCTCCTCTGAAGATGATGCCTTTTCCCTTCAGAATTGGGGCAACTTCTTTTTAACGAAATTGAGGTGTCCATGTTATTACTGGCCCCCAAGGACCCACCCGGACCACCCTCTCCTTCGTCCTTGTCTCCTGACTCTGAGTCAGTCTCCCACTCTGAGGACCCGGCTTCCCCAGAGGATAGAGACTCGGCGCCCCCTGCAGGCTGCTCCGCCGCCACCTCCAGAACCCCACCCTCAGCCTCTCCTTCCGAGGAGGCGATCTCATCGAGGGTGAGGAACCGGTTGGAAAGCTCAACCAGAGGGGAGGAAGTTTTCCCTTCCTTAGGTACCTTAGATACGCCGCGTTTTTTCTTTTTCTGCTTGCGCTTATTTTCTAGCCAAATCCTGTTATCCTCATCCATACTCTCATAATGGGAGGACGTGGAGGACATGGCACCTTTCTCGCGCTCCATCCTCCTGACCTCCTCATCCAACTCATCATCCCTCAGGGCCTCAGTAGCATGACCAGCCTCTGAGGAAGGACCAAGGGTCACCCCAGCAACCTGAGGCTTCCCCAGTTCTCTCCCTTTTTGTCTGGCTTCAAGCCGCCTCAACTGAGAAGGTGACTTATTCTTACTTTTCTTCACTGGCCCCTCAGCTCCTCCACCTCTGCTGGTACCTTCCCCAGCAGAAGCAACCTCATGGCTCTCCTCCACTGGGGTCACAACCGCATTGGCAAAGGAGCGAGGACAACGGCTGAAAGGGTGACCGAGCTCACCACACAGGTTACACCTAATGTCCTTACAGGATGCAGCGAGATGACCTAGCCCACCACACAAAGCGCACTTCTGCACTTGGCAGCTGGCGCTAAAGTGTGTGGGGTCACCACACCTGTGACAGACCTTCGGCTGCCCCTGGTAGAAAATCAGGATTCTGTCCCGCCCAAGAAAGGCTGAAGAGGGAATGTGGGCGACTGTGCCGCCTGAACACTTCAACTTCATCATGAAGGTCCAGGCCCCAGACCAAATGCCAAATTCATCACGGTTTTTCTGAGGTACCTGTACAACCTCACCATAACGACTGAGCCAAGTCATGATGTCCATGCAAGAAAGTGACTCGTTACGGGTCAAAACGGTCACTTTCTTGACTGCGTTTTGGCGAGACACTGCTTGCACAGCAAAGTCTCGCCATGCGGGCTCGTTCTTTGCCAGCTCATAATTCGACCAGAAGAGCTCTAAGCCCTCCGGCCGGACAAAGCTGACATCGAACTCCGGAGTACCATAAGGATGTATCAGGGCAAAGATGTCATTAGTCCTGAAGTTCATCTTCAGGAGGAGCTCCACCACCCTTGACCTGGGTGGGCATGCGTCACTGCCCCTCCAGCGAAGACGAACCACATTCCTACGGGAAGCTCCGGGCCCGGTTGTGGGTAAAGACCATACAGTCTCTCCCCCCCTTTTCTCTTGGAAGGCTGCCAGGCCATGCCTGTCTGTCCAGAAGGACAGATCAACCTCTCTCCCCTCTACATTGATTGACTTTTCCCCTCTCCTGAGAGCCTCCAGAAGACGCCTTTGCAAAACGCTGTTCCCAGAGCCAGGAGACAAGGAGTTAACCCCACTTGCCCCAGCGGTGACACTCGCATAGCTCCTTATGGGAGCGGCCACCACTGGGGGTGCAGATGGATCAGCACAAACCACATGATTAACCCCCTCAGCACCATCCACCACTCCCACACTCACCACACTATGTACATTACTGTCTCGCTTCCCTCGCTTCCTTGCATCACTCACACCAGCTGGGCCAGGAGGACCTGGGGTTGCCTCAGCGTCACTGGGCACTGGGGGTAGAGCCACCTCCATAGCTGATTCAGCCTGAGAAGAGGCAGCTCCAACCCCGATCTTACTTGTGCCCTCTGCCTCATTGGCATTAACCCCTTGTTGTCCCGCTGTTTTTCTAAGGTTGGAGCATCGCTGCTCGCTGGATGAAAGAGGCCTCCTGTCTTTATTTACTCCGGACAGTCTCTTTGTGCCATCTCCAGGGTCAGATGAGCCAATACAAAATAAAACCTTTCCTGCGCCCTTTCCCGCAGGCTGCACAGGACGCATGGGAGGCGCCGCACCACAAGCCCCAGCAGCCCCATCACACTGCCGCTGCTCACCGGACCTAGCAGCAGCCACAGTGCTAGGGACTACAGGAGCCACTGCCCCTGGCACTGGGCCACCCCCCCCTCCCACTGGGGGGCAGCGCACAGTACCAGGACTTGCTGGATCGCCCTCACTGTCCGGCCTTTCAGCCGATGCCTTCCCTGCACCATCCTTGCTACTACAAACAAGGCTGGTGCTCTGCGCCATGATAGAACGTGGCTTTGCAATCTCCCCGCACCCTGGCACCGAGTCCACTGCAGGATTCGTGCTGGGCTGGGTAACGGGGCCTACACGACAGGCTGGCACTGCTGCCCGCCCGGAGGGAACAGGGAGGGGACGAAACACCAGATTCACCTCCTGAGACGCCTTGGTCTTCCTGGCTCTCTTCTTTCTCTTTAGGTCGTCATCTGGCATATCATCGCCGAAGGAAAAGTTCTGGAGGTGAACTGGGGACTCGAGCTGACGGATCTGAGCCATTAGCGCCCCCCCCCTGGCCGCTGTCATCACTTTCCTCCTCCAGGTTGGCAGAGCCGCAGCCTGATGGTAATGGCGCTTGCTCCGCAGGCAGCCTGTCGTGCGAGGCCTGCTGGTGTTGGCGCAGGCCACCAGACGGACACGGCTGGTCTTCCTCATCCTCCTCATCATCGCCATCATCCGCCTGGATCTCAAGCCCCTTTTGCTTTCTTAACTGCTCCTGGCGCATTTCTTCAAACCGGGCGTCGTTTTCCAACTTTTCGCGGAACGGACCGCTGTGCTCGCGGATTAGATGTCGCTTCTCCTGCAGAGCGGTGACCTCGGCTTTTAGTCTGTCTATGGTGGTAAGAAGATCAGACTTCTTCTTCTTAGTAGCCACCCCCGCTAGGGCCAAAGTCTCCCTTATCTCCTCCTGGAGCCTCCTCAGCGCTTTTCCGGCTTCCTCGTACTCACGGAGGTGCTCAGCAATCCGGGAGCCATAGATGGTAGCAGACTCCCGGGCCTTAAGATCACCCCATGCCTTTTGCACACCTCCGTGAGCACCCAGCTTTTCAGCTGAACCACCCAGCTTTCCCGCACAGTCACTCAGCTTTCCAGGAGGAGCACTCAGGCTGATGTTACTTGCCTTGATCTTCTGTGATCTGGAGACCTTGCAGCTTCCCTGGGTCTTGGGGGTGGCAGCCGAGGTCACATCGCTGCGTCCTTGGCTCCGGGCAGATCTTCTTACCCCCTCCGCTTTGGCCGGCAACTGGCTTCTCCTGCCCCCCGCCGGCCTGGTCCGGGAGGCAGAAGCCTGGGATTTTCCTGGCTCACTCATCCCAGAAACCTACTCCCTCCCTGGGGAGGAGAGAGCAGGCCTGGGTGGATTGGTCTTCCACCAGGTGGTGCAGGAGCTCAGTCACAGACAACCACACCCGTCAGCAGTTCACAGCAGAATGATCCAGCACGAACTATTCTGCTGCTGGTGCAGTCAGTGTGTACATACATGACATTACTCATCCTGTACAGATCCTGAGTTACATCCTGTATTATACTCCAGAGCTGTACTCACTATTCTGCTGGTGGTGCAGTCACTGTGTACATACATGACATTACTTATCCTGTACTGATCCTGAGTTACATCCTGTATTATACTCCAGAGCTGCACTCTCTATTCTGCTGCTGGTGCAGTCACTGTGTACATACATGACAGTACTTATCCTGTACTGACCCTGAGTTACATCCTGTATTATACTCCAGAGCTGCACTCTCTATTCTGCTGCTGGTGCAGTCACTGTGTACATACATGACAGTACTTATCCTGTACTGACCCTGAGTTACATCCTGTATTATACCCCAGAGCTGCTCTCACTATTCTGCTGGTGGTGCAGTCACTGTGTACATACATGACATTACTTATTCTGTACTGATCCTGAGTTACATCCTGTATTATACCCCAGAGCTGCACTCACTATTCTGCTGTTGGTGCAGTCAGTGTGTACATACATGACATTACTCATCCTGTACAGATCCTGAGTTACATCCTGTATTATACTCCAGAGCTGCACTCACTATTCTGCTGGTGGTGCAGTCACTGTGTACATACATGACATTACTTATCCTGTACTGATCCTGAGTTACATCCTGTATTATACTCCAGAGCTGCACTCTCTATTCTGCTGCTGGTGCAGTCACTGTGTACATACATGACAGTACTTATCCTGTACTGACCCTGAGTTACATCCTGTATTATACCCCAGAGCTGCTCTCACTATTCTGCTGGTGGTGCAGTCACTGTGTACATACATGACATTACTTATTCTGTACTGATCCTGAGTTACATCCTGTATTATACCCCAGAGCTGCACTCACTATTCTGCTATTGGTGCAGTCAGTATGTACATACATGACATTACTCATCCTGTACAGATCCTGAGTTACATCCTGTATTATACTCCAGAGCTGCACTCACTATTCTGCTGGTGGTGCAGTCACTGTGTACATACATGACATTACTTATCCTGTACTGATCCTGAGTTACATCCTGTATTATACTCCAGAGCTGCACTCACTAATCTGCTGGTGGTGCAGTCACTGTGTACATACATGACATTACTTATCCTGTACTGATCCTGAGTTACATCCTATTATACCCCACAGCTGAACTCACTATTCTGCTGCTGGTGAGGTCACTGTGTACATACGTGATATTATTATCCTGTACTGATCCTGAGTAACATCCTTTAGATCTTTTATTTTATATAAAACCGAAAAACATAACAATAATAAACATAAACCAAGACATAACTTCTGGCAAAAGAATTGCAAAAGAACAATAATATAAACTAATACACACTGTACACAAGATACAAAGATATAAAACATATTATCCACAAATCCAAACCACATAAAGACCAGGTTCGGCGCCTGCAAGCCCTACATCACTACATACTCAGAAAACAAAACAAAAATCTACTGTGTAGCATCAGCCCAACTCCAGGCCTCTGAATGCTCCATAGGCCCACTCCACATAGAGACCAGCTAACCTGGGCCAATGAATGGAAACTCCCACCGGTTCTACACCTCTGTGTTAAAAGAGCACTGAAGGAGGACGTGGTCCGTGCTCTCCAGCAGGTGACCGCATTCTTCCCGCTTTCTTCAGAACTCCTACACTTCAGATTGTCCCTTAGACACCCTGATGGAATGCAAAAGACTTCAAAACCTACCGCCAGACCCCGACTTGGGCAATCCCTAATGTCCAGAGGCTTCTGAAAATGGGCAAACAGAACCCTTTTGTCAAGTAGTTTTCTCAACATGGTCCTGATCTCTCACATTCCCAGACCATCACCTACAGAACCGGGGTAGCGTAAGCCGATAGAGGCCGTGAGGCATTGCGCTCAGCGGCGGATATATCGCTGCAAGCGCGACTCACGGGTCCCAGCTCCTGTCCTGGCTTCGGGGGTCCCTGCCGCAGCTGCTCAATCATCTTCTTGCGCGCATCCCCCGACTCCTAGGGCGTGCGCGCACCGGCTTCTGCAGATTTAAAGGGCCAGCGTGCCACTAATTGGCGCTGGCCATTTCAGGTAAATCTATTTAATCCTGCCTCTTCCTTTGATCCCTGTCGGATCTTTGTGCCTAGAGCCCTACAGAAAGCTTTGTTTCTGCCTGTGCTGCCTGTCCCCGACTGCTGCCTGCCGTTTCTGTACCTCGACCTTGACTGCCACTGCGGACAAGTCACGCCCGTGGAACGACCTGGTGGTACCACGCCGCAGCAAGACCATCCTGCTTTGCGACGGGCTCTGGTGAAAACCGGGTACCACTTAGACTCCTGTCCCAGGTTATGGCTTGTGTCATCGTCCGCAGTGGTCCAGAGAATCCACAACCTCGAATCCTGACAGTAAGATCCGGCCATGGATCCCACCGAGGTTCTGCTTCCCACCTGGCCAACTCTGGCTACCATCGTGGTCCACTCAACGCGAACAACTGGAACAGGACACCGCAATGCTGCAGCAGCTGCTAGCCAACCAGCAACAGGTTGCTGTGGCTGTTCCCGTGGCTCCCACTACGGTTGTCTATGCTCGGCAAGTATGATACCGATCCTAAGATGTGCAGGAGCTTTATAACCCAGTGCTCCATGCACATAGAATTCATGCCATCTCGATTCATCACGGAGCGATCCAAGGGGGCATTCTTCATCAGCCTCCTCTCCGGGAAAACCCTGCCTGGGCAACCCCTCTTTGGGACAGAGACGACCCGGTCACGGCTAATCTGACGGCATTTCTGGCGGAGTTCCGGTCCGTCTTTGAAGAACCAAAACGGGCCTCTTCTGCTGAGACGGCACTGTTGAATCTATGCCAGGGGAACTCTTCCGTGGGAGAATACACTATCCAGTTCCGTACCCTGGCTTCGGAACTTTCCTGGAACGATGTGGCCCTGTCCGCAGCTTTTAAAAAGGGACTCTCCTCTCACGTTAAGGACGCTCTGGCCGCTCGGGATCTGCCGCCTACCTTGAGTGGTCCCATCACCTTGGCCATCTGAATTGATGTGGGATTTAGGGAGCATGCCGAAGAGTTTCGTCTGCAACAACTCCAAGTCCTCCCACAACGTCTTCCCCGCCTGGCACCTACTTCCCACAGGCCGCTCCAGCCTCCTGTAGCACCATCAGCAGAGGAGCCTATGGAGGTGGACAGGGCCAGACTCTTCTCAGGAACATATTAGAAGACGTCAGGGCTACCTCTGCCTGTATTGTGCCAGGCCTGAGCACTTCCTTGGGGCTTATCCCATCCGTCCCCAGCGTCCGGGAAACGCCAGCACCCTGGGTTCTTGGGAGAAGTGTCCTTAGGTGTAAGCAAAGCTTCTCCACGTCTGATGATTCCTGTTCTTCTCAGCGTTGGTACCTGCACCCTGATCCAGGTTTCAGCTTTGTTGGACTCCGGTTCTGCAGGGAACTTCGTGGATGCCGCCCTGGTCTCCCGGCATCAGATCAGATGTGGTTCGTCTTGAAAAGCCTTTGGTCATCTTGTCTGTCAGTGGCCAAATCCTCTCTGACCCGATCCAGTACTGCACCAAGCCTCTGTCCATACAAGTCGGTGTGCTACACAGGGAAAGTTTGTCTTTTTATGTACTTCCACGGTCCATGTCCTCCATCCTGTTGGGTTTACCATGGTTGCAGCTCCACGCACCCGTTCTTGACTGGAAGACTGGGGAGATCCTTCAGTGGGTGCCTGATTGTCAGTCTTGCTCTATCAAGATGTCTCTTCCAGTACTAGTCCTGGTTTCTTCTGTGGCTCCCAAGGCCCTGGAGGGCCTTCCTGCTTGCTATCAGGACTTTTTTGACGTCTTTTTTCTAGGAAGCAAGACAAGATGTTGCCGCCTTACCGTCCCTACGACTGTCCTGTGGATCTGCTGTGGCTACGTCTCCTCCTCGGGGTCGTGTGTACCTGATACTGCAGCCATGTCTGACTATATTAAGGAAAACCTGCAGAAGGGATTCATACGCAAGTCCTCTTCTCCGGCTGGTGCAGGTTTTTTCTTTGTGACCAAGAAAGACGGGTCACTCCGTCCATGCATGGACTACCGCTATCCATTACCGCTGATCATGGAGTTGTTTGACCGTCTTCATGGAGCCAAGATCTTCTCCAAATTGGACCTTCGAGTGGCCTATAACGCACCAGCCGTCTTCCAGGAATTCGTTAGCGACATTTTTAGAGACTTGCTTTATGTCTGTGTTGTGGTCTATTTGGACGATATCTTGGTTTTCTTTTACGGACCTTGAGACCCACCAAGTCCACGTACAGCAAGTCCTCAGTCGTTTAAGGGCCAATCGCCTCTATGCCAAACTTGAAAAGTGTCAATTCCATCAGCGGAGTATTCCATTTCTTGGTTATATCATCTCTGACAGAGGCCTCCAGATGGATCCTGCAAAGCTGTCTGCTGTTCTTCAGTGGCACCGTCCAGTAGGACTATGCGCTATACAGCGGTTTCTGGGCTTCGCGAATCACTACCGGCAGTTCATCCCACGCTTCTCCTCGCTGGTGTCTCCTATTGTGGTGCTCACCAAGAAGGGTGCTAACCCCCGACTCTGGCCTTCGTCAGCCGAGGAGGCCTTCACGAACTTAAAGTCCAAGGTCGCTTCAGCCCCAGTACTGGTACGTCCCGACACAGAGAGGCCTTTCCATCTGGAAGTAGGGGCCGGTGCTATGCTCACGCACAAGGGTTCCAAAGGTCGAACTGTCACCTGTGGATTTTTCTCCAAGACATTCTCCTCCGCAGAGAGGAATTATTCTATAGGAGACAGAGAACTGTTGGCGATTAAGATCGCCTTAGAAGAGTGGCGTTACCTCCTGGAGGGAGCTTGGTTTCCATTTATACGGACCACAAGAACCTTCTCTACCTCCAAACTGCTCAGCGACTCAATCCACGTCAAGCTCGCTGGTCACTCTTCTTTGCCCGGTTCGATTTCCTTATTCGTTTCCGCCCAGCCGAGAAGAACATCAAGGCTGACGCCCTTTCTCATGCCTTGGATGTTATTGGGAAGGAACCAGCTCCTCGGCATGTCATCCCTCCTGACCGACTGGTACTGGCTGCGCCTGTGGATCTTTGTCAACTACCTCCTTGCAAGACATACGTACAACCTGCTCTATGGAGGAGGATTCTATCTTGGGGACATTGCTCACGTGTGGCTGGGCATCCTGAGGTGCAGCGTTCTGTCGCCCTCATTTCCCGGTTCTACTGGTGGCCAGATCTGGTCAAGGACGTTCAGGACTTTGTGGGTTCCTGTGCTTCCTGTGCCCGGAGTAAGCCATCACGTCTCACGCCTGCTGGTCTTCTTCTGCCGTTGCCGATACCTAGCTGTCCTTGGACTCATATTGCCATGGACTTCATTACAGACCTGCCGCCTTCATCAGGCAATACCGTCATCTGGGTGGTGACTGACCGTTTTTGTCCCTCTGCCAGGTTTAACATCTGTTTCTCATCTTGCCAGCCAGTTCTTCCATCACATCTTCAGACTCCACGGACTTCCCCAGCACATTGTCTCTGACCATGGGGTTCAGTTCATCTCTAAATTCTGGCGTTCTCTCTGCAACCAACTTCAGGTGAAATTGGACTTCTCTTCCGCTTATCACCCCCAGTCTAATGGACAAGTGAAAAGAGTTAATCAGACCCTGGGCTGCTATCTACGCCATTTTGTTTCTGCCCGTCATGACGATTGGTCCACTCTGTTACCATGGGCAGAGTTCTCTTATAACTCCTTGGACCCTACATCCGCGGGTTCCGCCCCATTTTTTGTTTGCCCTCCAAGTATGTCTGACTTAAAATTCCTTGCTACAAGCTTGGTCCTTGTTTCCAGGGTCCCTTCGAGGTGCTGAATCGCATCAATCCAGTCTCCTACAAGCTACCCTTCCATCCAGTCTCCCACCATCCGCATCCCGACCTGCTTCCATGTCTCCCTTCTCAAGCCTGTCATCTTGAACCACTTCTCCCGACAACTCTCCCCTCCTGCTCCTGTGGCCGACTCCTCTGACATCTATGAGGTTAAGGAAATCCTGGATATGAAGACAGTGAGGGGTAAGCGGTTCTTCTTGGTTGACTGGAAGGGGTTCGGGCCGGAGGAGAGATCTAGGGAGTCCGAGGGCAATATCCTGGACCAGGACCTCTTGCAGAGATTCCTTCAGCCCAGGAAGAGGGGCAGGCCAAAGGTAGGGGTACTGTCACAGGTGGTCCCGCGACCCATATCGCGGGTTCGCGGGCTCACCCGTGCCTCACGCCAGCGCGCCGCAAGCGTGACTCACGGGTCCCGGCTCCTGTCCTGGCTTCTACGGTCGCCGCCACGGCTGCTCCGTCATCTTTGGCCGTGAGCGCGCGTCCCCGACTCCTAGGGCACGCGTGCTCTGGCTTCTGGCTTACTGCTCGCCATTTCAGGTAAAGCTATTAAATCCTTCCTCTTCCTGTGATCCCTGCCGGATCTTTGTGCCTAGAGAAAGCTTTGTTAATGCCGTGTGCTGTTTCTGTGTATTCCCGTTATGACCCTGGTTCTGCTTTTGACTTCGCTCCTTTGCCGCCTGCCTTGACCTATTGCTACGTCTCTGACTCCGATCCTGTGCTGCCTGTCCTGACCGCCTGCCTGTCCCCGACTACGAGATTGCCTGCCTTTTCTGTACCTCGACCTTGGCTGCCACTGCGGACAAATCACGCCTGTGGAATGACCTGGTGGTACCACGCCGCAGCTAGACCATCCTGCTTTGCGTAGGGCTCTGGTGCAAACCGGGTACCACTTAGACTCCGGTCCCAGGTTGTGGCTTGTGTCATCGTCCGCAGTGGTCCAGAGGATTCACAACTTCGAAGCCTGACAATGCGTCACTGCCCCTCCAGCGAAGATGATCCACATTACTTCGGGCAGCTCCGGGCCCGGTTCTGGGTAAAGATCATACAGTCTCTCCCCCCCTTTGCTCTTGGAAGGCTGCCAGGCCATGCCTGTCTATCCAGAAGGACAGATCAACCTCTCTCCCCTATACAGTGATTGACTTCCCCCCTCTCTTATGAGCCTCCAGAAGACACCATTGCAAAACGCTATTCCCAAAGCCAGGAGACAAGGAGTTAACCCCACTTGCCCCAGCAGTGACATTCGCATAGCTCCTTATAGGAGCGGTCACCACTGGGGATGCAGATGGACCAGCACCAGGATCCCCCCCTCAGCACCATTCACCACCTCCACACTCACCACACTATGCACATCACTGCACGGACACAACAGTGGGGCCAGGAGGACCTGGGGTTGCCTCGATGTCACTGAGCATTGGGGTTGGAGCCACCTTCGTAGCTGACTAAGCCTGAAAAGAGGCAGCTCCAAACTGGTGCTCTGCGCCATCATGGAACCAGACAGACACAGCTGATCTTCCTTATTCTTCTTCTCATCATTGCAATGATCCGCCTGGATCTCTAGCCCCTTTAGCTTATTTAGCGTCTCCTGTTCCATACTTTCAAACCTTGCATCATTCTCTAGTTTTACACGGAATGGTCTGCTGTTGTCACGGATGAGACGTCTTTTGTCCTCCAGAGTGGTGACCTTGGCTTGCAGTCTCTCAGAAGATCAGATCTTTTCTTCTTAGTAGCGACCCTGTCAAGGCTATGTTCTCACGTATCGCCTCCTGGTGCCTCCTCAGTGCTATCAAGGATGTTGTCTTCAGGTTCCCAAAACCTCTCTTCCAGACCAAACCCCTTCCAGTCGACAAGAACCGCTTTGCTCTAACCCACTCCTATCCAGGACCTCTTTTACTTCATATATTTCTGAGGAATGCACCTCAGGAGCAGGAGGTGTGGAAGGAGTTTAGGATGTGCATGGAGGAAGGAAGATGCAGCTCATAGGCCACGCTGTTGATGCGCTACAGCACCACAAATGGACCCAGGAAACACCGACCAATCTTGTAGCTGGGGATCTTCAGCTGAACGTACCTGGAGGACAGCCTTACTTTGTCACCTGGTGCGAAGGTTGGAGGTTGAAGGTTTTTTGGCCTTGGTCATGGTTCGAGCAGATGCCTGGAGTAAGGAGAGTCGGGTCTGCTCCAAGATAGATTTCAGGTCCTGGACCAACTCTTCCACGGCAGGAACATCCGAAGACACAGGAAGAGGAAGAGTAGAGCATGGGTGCTGTCCATAGACAATGAAGATTGGACCGAAACCAGCAGAGTTCAAGGAGTTGTAGGAAAACTCTGCCCATGACAACAAAGTGGAATGGCAGATATAGCAGCCTAGAGTCTGGTTAACTCTTTCCACTTTGCCAGGAAAGTCCAATCTCACTTGAAGTTGGCTGCGCAGAGAACGCCAGAACCGGGAAACAAACTGGACTCTTTGGTCCCAAACAATATGTAGATGAATCCAGAAGATGTTGGTGAAGAACAAGCTGGCAAGTCATGTAACTAATGGCAGACCTGGCAGAGGAACAAAGTGGGACATCTTGGACGGTATTACCTAAGCAAGATGGAAGATCAGTGATAGTCTACAGCCACTTAAGTCCACAGGCAACTGGGTATCAGCAACAACAGCAGAGGACCAGCTGGCATAAGAGGGGATGGCTTGTTTCGGGCACAGGAAGTGCAGGAGCCCATAAAATCCCAGACATCCTTAACCAGATCTGGCCACTAGTAGAAGCGGGAAATAAGGACGACAGAGCGCTGCACTCCAGAGCGGACGAGAGTTAAGTCCCCAATTCAGTATCCTCTTCCAAAGAGCAGGTCAGACATAGGTCTTGCCAGGAGAAAGCTGCCACAAATCTACACGAGCAGCGAAAACTAGGCGTTCAGGTGGAACAATATGTCGGGGAGCAGGATCTTCCCTGATGTGGGACATCTGAGGCACGAGAGAGAGCATTGGCTCTAACATTCTTCTCTGCAGAACAGAAATGAGAAGAACAGAGACCAACAAGCCTGTCTTGGATTGAGACGCTGGGCAGTCTGGGGGTACAGAAGGTTTATGTGATCAGTACAGATATTGACTGAATGACGAGCTTTGTCCAGAAGGTAACGCTATTCTTCCAAAGCAAGTTTAATTGCTAGAAGCTCCCGATCAACAACAGAGTAGTTCTTCTCTGCGGCTGAAAAAGTCCCAGAGAAGAACCCACAGGTGAGATTTCGGCTTTTGGGACCCTTCTAGGTAAGGACGTCTCCAGCACCTACAGGTAAGGTGTCAACCTCTAGCAGGAATGGTTTCTCAGTATCAGGCCAGGAGAGAACAGAAGCTTAGTGAAAACTTCATCAGCCGCCGGAGGCCAGATTTTAGATTTGGCGTTCTTCTTGGTCAGCGCCACAATGGAAGACACAAGGGAGGAGAAGTGTGGTATAAACTGCCGGTAGTAATTGGCAAAGCCCTGGAACCTCTGTATAGCTCAAAGTCCTATTGGGCGAGGCCACAGGAGAACCGCCGAAGGATCCATCTTTAGGGCCTTGTCAGATGTACCCAAGGAACGGAAGGCTCTTCTGATGGAGTTTCTCGAGTTTAGCACAAAGGCAATTGGACTGTAGATATCTGAGGACTTATTGTACATAAACCTGTTGGGACTCCATCTCTGTAGAGAACACCAAGATATCGTCCAGTTTGACCGCAACACAGGTCTAACATAAACTCTTGAAACACAGCAGGAGCATTGCAGAGTCCAAAGGGCATAACCAAGTACTCGAACAAGTGCCCATCCCAAGTGTTGAAAGCGGTCTTTCATCACCTTCACAGATGCGGATGAAGTTATATGTCCCCCGCATAACCAACTTGGTGAAAACCTTGGCAAAAACGTAGATTAGCAAAAAGTGATCAGGGGTAGTGGGTAGCAGTTTTTCACCGTGAATTTATTGAGACAGCAGTAATTAATGCACGGACAGAGGGAACTATCCCTCTTTGCCACAAAGAAGAATCCAGCACCGCCAGGAGAAGAAGAGTTGCGTATAAAGCCCTTCTGCAGTTTCTCCATCACATAGGATATCATGGCCGCAGTTTTGGGAACAGATCGACCCTGTGGAGGAGACGTGCCCGGCATCAAGTCTATTGGGCAGCCATAGGGTCGCTGTGGCAGCAGAGTCTCCGCTTGCTTTTCTGAAAAGACAGCAGCAAAGTCTTGGTATGAAGCTGGGAGACCCACCAGTGGCTTTGTGGACACCGAAGAGACTGTGATGGACACAGGATGAGGAACCACCATACAGCAAGGCTGGCACTCCGGTCCCCAACGAAGAACCTCTCCCGTCTGCCAGTTGAGCACGTGTGCGTGGCGCTGCAACCATGGAAGACCCAACAGGATAGAAGTCATGGACCGGGTAGCACATAAAGATTCCGGCTCTCCTTGTGTAATGCCCTGACTTGCAGAAGCAGAGCCTCGGTGCGGTACCAGAAAGGAGGCTGATGATTAAAGGCACTTAAGACAAACTGAGTCGGCATAAGTTCAATGAGTGATGAAGCCCCTGCACAACTTGGCATCCCCATCATACTTAGACGAACCGGAGTAGCAGGAGGAGCCGCAGGAACTTGACTCTGCTGCTTAGTAGCCATCAATTCTGCAACATGGCGGTGACTTGTCCAAGTTGCTGACCTTGCAATCTGCTGGGACTGCTGGACCACGATGGTGGTAAGATCAGCCAGGTGAGGTAGCGGGACCTTGGCGGGATCCATGGCTGGCTCTTACTGTCAGCATCAGTGGTAGTGGACCCTCTGTACCAACGCAGACACTGACGTAAGCTGACACCTGGGAGTGGAGTCTAAGTGGTACCCGGTTTTCACCAGAGCCCGCGCAAGCAAGGTTGGACTTGTTGCAGGGTGGTACGACCAGGTTGCTCCACAGGCGCGACTTTGTCTACGGTGGCGGCCAAAGCGAAGTACAGAATCATAAGGCAAACTCGTAGACAGGCAGGAGCTCAGGAAAGGCAGCACGGAGCAACGTCAGGAACGGAATCGAGTTCACAAAGGGAAATCAGGAGTCAGGGACGCACCCGGAACAGTCATGTATGTAGACATGGACTCCACCAGCAGCAGAATAGTGCGTGCATTCTCATTCTGCTGTGAGCTACTGACGGGTGTGGTTGTTACTGCTGAGCTCCTGCACCACCTGGAGCAAACCCAATCCACCCAGGCCTGCTCTCTCCTCCCCAGGGAGGGAGTGGGTTCACTGGGATGAATCCTGCAGGAAAGTCCCAGGCTCCTGTCTCCCGGACCAGGCCGGCGGGGGGCAGGAGAAGCCAGTTACCGGCCAAATCGGAGGGGGTAAGAAGATCTGCCCGGAGCCAAGGACGCAGCGATGTGACCTCGGCTGCCACCCCCAAGACCCAGGGAAGCCGCAAGGTCTCCGGAACACAGAATATCAAGGCAAGTAACATCAGCCTGAGTGCTCCTCCTGGAAAGCTGGATGTATGTGCGGGAAAGCTGGGTGGTTCAGCTGGAAAGCTGGGTGCTCACGGAGGTGTGCAAAAAGCATGGGGTGATCTTAAGGCCCGGGAGTCTGCTTCCATCTATGGCTCCCGGATTGCTGAGCACCTCCGTGAGTACGAGGAAGCTGGAAAAGCGCTGAGGAGGCTCCAGGAGGAGATAAGGGAGACCTTGGCCCTAGCGGGGGTGGCCACTAAGAAGAAAAAGTCTGATTTTCTTACCACCATAGACAGACTAAAAGCCGAGGTCACCGCTCTGCAGGAGAAGCGACATCTAATCCGCGAGCACAGCGGTCCGTTCCGTGAAAAGTTGGAGAATGATGCCCGGTTTGATGACATGCGCCAGGAGCAGTTAAGAAAACTGAAGGGGCTTCAGATTCAGGCGGATGATGGCGATGATGAGGAGGATGAGGAAGACCTGCCGTGTCCGTCTGGTGGCCTGCACCAACACCAGCAGGCCTCGCACGACAGGCTGCCTGCAGAGCAAGCGCCATTACCATCAGGCTGCGGCTCTGCCAACCTGGAGGAGGAAAGTGATGACAGCGGCCAGGGAGGGGCGCTAATGGCTCAGATCCGTCAGCTTGAGTCCCCAGTTCACCTCCAGAACTTTTCCTTCGGCGATGATATGCCAGATGACGACCTAAAGAGAAAGAAGAGAGCCAGGAAGATCAAGGCGTCTCAGGAGGTGAATCTGGTGTTTCGTCCCCTCCCTGTTCCCTCCGGGCGGGCAGCAGTGCCAGCCTGTCGTGTAGGCCCCGTTACCCAGCCCAGCACGAATCCTGCAGTGGACTCGGTGCCAGGGTGCGGGGAGATTGCAAAGCCACGTTCCATCATGGCGCGGAGCACCAGCCTTGTTTGTAGTAGCAAGGATGGTGCAGGGAAGGCATCGGCCGAAAGGCCGGACAGTGAGGGCGATCCGGCAGGTCCTGGTGCTGTGCGCTGCCCCCTAGTGGGAGGGGGGGGTGGCCCAGTGCCAGGGGCAGTGGCGGTGGCTCCTGTGGCCCTTAGCGCTGTTGCTTGCTCTGGTGAGCAGCGGCAGCGTGATGGGGCTGCTGGGGCTTGTAGTGCGGCGCCTCCCAAACATCCCGTGCAGCCTGCAGAGAAAGTCGCAGGAAAAGTATTATTCTGTATTGGTGCATCAAACTCTGAAGACATAAAAGGGGCAAAAAAAATGCCTGGAGTCTGTAAGGACAAGAGGCCTCTACCACCAATCGAGCAGCGATGCTCAAACATCATAAAAACTGCTGGACAACAAGGGGTTAATGCCAATGAGGCAGAGGGCACAAATAAGATCGGGGTTGGAGCTGCCTCTTCTCAGGCTGTATCAGCTATGGAGGTGGCTCTACCCCCAGTGCCCAGTGACGCCGAGGCAACCCCAGGTCCTCCTGGCCCAGCTGGTGTGAGTGATGCAAGGAAGCGAGGCAGTATTGTACATAGTGTGGTGAATGTTGGGGTGGTGAATGGTGCTGAGGGGGGTGATCCTGGTATGAGTGCTGGACCATCTGCACCCCCAGTGGTGGCCGCTCCCATAAGGAGCTATGCGAGTGTCACCGCTGGGGCAAGTGGGGTTAACTCCTTGTCTCCTGGCTCTGGGAACAGCGTTTTTGCAAAGGCGTCTTCTGGAGGCTCTCAGGAGAGGGGAAAAGTCAATCACTGTAGAGGGGAGAGAGGTTGATCTGTCCTTCTGGACAGACAGGCATGGCCTGGCAGCCTTCCAAGAGAACAGGGGGGGAGAGACTGTATGGTCTTTACCCACAACTGGGCCCGGAGCTTCCCGTAGGAATGTGGTTCGTCTTCGCTGGAGGGGCAGTGACGCATGCCCACCCAGGTCAAGGGTGGTGGAGCTCCTCCTGAAGATGAACTTCAGGGCTAGTGACATCTTTGCCCTGATACATCCTTATGGTACTCCGGAGTTCGATGTCAGCTTTGTCCGGCCGGAGGGCTTAGAGCTCTTCTGGTCGAATTATGAGCTGGCAAAGAACGAGCCCGCATGGCGAGACTTTGCTGTGCAAGCAGTGTCTCGCCAAAACACAGTCAAGAAGGTGACCGTTCTGACCCGTAACGAGTCACTTTCTTGCATGGACATCATGACTTGGCTAAGTCGTTATGGTGAGGTTGTACAGGTACCTCAGAAAAACCGCGATGAATTTGGCATTTGGTCTGGAGCCTGGACCTTCATGATGAAGTTGAAGTGTTCAGGCGGCACAGTCGCCCACATTCCCTCTTCAGCCTTTCTTGGGCGAGACAGAATCCTGATTTTCTACCAGGGGCAGCCGAAGGTCTGTCACAGGTGCGGTGACCCCACACACTTTAGCGCCAGCTGCCAAGTGCAGAAGTGCGCTTTGTGTGGTGGGCTAGGTCATCTCGCTGCATCCTGTAAGGACATTAGGTGTAACCTGTGTGGTGAGCTCGGTCACCCTTTCAGCCGTTGTCCTCGCTCCTTTGCCAATGCGGTTGTGACCCCAGTGGAGGAGAGCCATGAGGTTGCTTCTGCTGGGGAAGGTACCAGCAGAGGTGGAGGAGCTGAGGGGCCTGTGAAGAAAAGTAAGAATAAGTCACCTTCTCAGTTGAGGCAGCTTGAGGCCAGACAAAAAGGGAGAGAACTGGGGAAGCCTCAGGTTGCTGGGGTGACCCTTGGTCCTTCCTTAGAGGCTGGTCATGCTACTGAGGCCCTGAGGGATGATGAGTTGGATGAGGAGGTCAGGAGGATGGAGCGCGAGAAAGGTGCCATGTCCTCCACGTCCTCCCATTATGAAAGTATGGATGAGGATAACAGGATTTGGCTAGAAAATAAGCGCAAGCAGAAAAAGAAAAGACGCGGCGTATCTAAGGTACCTAAGGAAGGGAAAACTTCCTCCCCTCTGGTTGAGCTTTCCAACCGGTTCCTCACCCTCGATGAGATCGCCTCCTCGGGAAGAGAGGCTGAGGGTGGGGTTCTGGAGGTGGCGGCGGAGCAGCCTGCAGGGGGCGCCGAGTCTCTATCCTCTGGGGATGCTGGGTCCTCAGAGTGGGAGACTGACTCAGAGTCAGGAGACAAGGACGAAGGAGAGGGCGGTCCGGGTGGGTCCTTGGGGGCCAATAATAATATGGACACCACAATCTCATTAAAGAGAAGTTGCCCCAATTCTGAAGGGAAAAGGGAAAAGGGATCATCCTCAGAGGACAGTAGAGGGAAGGGAGGCAGTAAGAAAAAAGCCGTCTAACTCAATCACTCATGATGGCGGCACCCACTCCGTTGACGCTGGCGTCCATTAATGTCGCCAGCATTAAGTCTGATGCGGCTAGATTTGCGGCCTTTAATTTTCTCGGCCGCGTTGAAGCCGACATTTTATTTTTGCAGGAGACCAGGCTGCCAGATTTGGCGGCCGTGTTTAAAGCTAAGAGGGAATGGAGACACGGGCCTTCCTATTGGTCTCTTGCGGCCGAGCCGTATAGCGGAGTGGCGGTCCTTTTTACCGCACCGGTAGAATGCCGACGAGTTATTGAGTTAGAAATGGGGAGGTGCCTGATCCTGGATGTCCTCATGAAGGGACAAGAACTTCGCCTAATTAATATCTATGGTCCCCAGTCCAAGTGGGACAGGAAGTGTCTCTTTATGAGGATCAAGCCCTACCTTTTTACTAGTCGGCAGGTGGTCTTTGGAGGGGACTTCAATGCTGTCACGAGGTCCCAGGATAGGGGAGGTTCCAGAGACAAGCTGACTTATGATAGCATCGCTCTTAATAGCATAGCCAGTGAGGCTCGCCTGGTGGATGTCCACATCCGGCACACCCCAGGCCACGCGGGGTTCACCTATTATAGGGGTAGCTGTAGGTCTAGAATAGACAGGTTTTATTTAAAGGAGGAAGCCATTTCTTCAGCAGTGTCCGTTGTTGAGGTGGAGTTCTCCGACCACTGTCTAATTTTGTTTTCTCTGAATGTTACAGAGACCCCCCGGATGGGAAGAGGCTACTGGAAGCTCAATTCGTCTCTCCTGGAAGAAGCGGAGATCAGACAATCCTTTGAGGACTTTCTTCAGAGCCAGGTACCATTGCTGGGCCTTTGTAGCAGTAAGTCAGAGTGGTGGGAGATGCTCAAGAAAAGGGTGGCGAGATTCTTCCGCCAGCTCTCGAGCCTCAGGAGCCTGGACACGTACCGCCTGTATCAGGGCCTGAGGAGGAAACTCGAGCATCTTGTCTCGACTGGAGGTAGTCGTGAGGACATCTCCAGAGTGAAATCCTTGCTGAAGAGGTGTCAGTACGATAGACACGCATCTTTGGTTTTTGAGAGGGATTACGGGAAATACCGCTCGCCCGACCCTTACAGAAACTGCAAGATGTCAGTGAATGGTAAAGTTGTCACAGGACTGGTTGACAGTACGGGATCCCTGAAAAGGTCCAGATCAGGGATCCTGGAGGTCGTCAGATCCTTCTACTCGCACCTCTTGGGCAGGAAGGATCTAGATCGGGATGTGATGTCGGCTTTCCTGGCTGAAACTGTCCCTGAGCCAGGAGTAGACCCCTCTCTTGATGTTTTGACAGAGATGATCAGGGAAGAGGAAGTCAGCCTGGCGATTGAAGGGCTCGCCCTCAAGAAATCGCCAGGTCCGGATGGCTTAACATCTGAGTTTTATAAGACCTTTAAGGACGCCTTGGTTCCCCTCTTGACTGAGGTATATAATGAGTGTCTTTCCTCGGGCGCTCTGCCGAAGTCAATGAGGAGGTCAGCCCTGATCATCCTGTCAAAGGGTAAGGACCGATCTCGTATTGAGAACTGGCGTCCCATAGCGCTTCTCAATACGGACAGAAAGGTTTTGGCAAAGGTGCTGTTTAATCGGCTGGTGCAGTTTGCACCCCGGCTCCTTTCGGGGACCCAGCACTGCTCTGTTCCAGGCCGCAGTACATTTAGTGCTGTGCTTTGTGTCCGGGAGGCAGTGGAGCAGGGCAGGGCTGGTAACTGGAAGGGGTACTTGCTGTCCTTGGATCAGGCAAAAGCGTTTGATCGGGTTAACCACGAGTACCTCTGGTCTGTCCTTCTGAGGTATGGCCTGCCGGGTGGGTTTGTCAATTGGCTGAAAGTTTTGTACGCAGGGGCAGAGAGTTTCCCACTTGTGAACGGTTGGATTGGCCGCTCTTTTGAGGTCGGGTCTGGTGTTCGCCAGGGTTGTCCTCTGAGCCCACTTTTATACGTGTTCGCGATTGACCCATTCCTTAGGAGGGTTGATCGTGGGCCGTTGGTGGGAGTCGGGATGGACCAGGCGGCACCGGAAGCCACTCTAAGGGTGGTAGCGTATGCCGATGATGTCACCGTTTTTGTGTCCTCGAGAGGGGAGGCGCAATGGGTGATGTCAGAGGTTGACCGCTACTCAGAGGCTTCTGGGTCCAAGATCAACCGGGATAAGTGTGAGAGTCTCTGGCTGGGAGAGGGGGATCCAGGCTTTGATCTCCCGGACACTCTTCCAGGGCCCCAAGACTCTGCCAAAGTTCTAGGCATCGAATTTGGCCAGGGGGATTACCCCATGCAAAACTGGGACGGCAGGCTTAAGATCGCCGCTCAGAGGGTGGACCAGTGGAAGGGTTGGTCTTTGACCCTCAGAGAAAGGGTTAACCTGATCAAAACTTACCTGCTCCCATTGCTGATTTATCTGGGCAGTGTGTGCATGTTGCCAGAACCCCTCTGGACTCGGGTCTACAGTCTGTTCTTCCAGCTGTTATGGGGGAATAGGCTGAACCTAATCAAGAGGGAGGTTACTTACCGCACGAGGAGACAAGGAGGGTTGTGTATGGTCAACCCTGTGGTGTTCCTAGTGAATACCTTTCTTAAGATCAATGTTGCAAACCTCTGGAAAGAGAGGGCTCCTCTGTGGGTATACTCCTGCAGGGGATGGATGCCTTTCTTCCAGGAATGGGAGACAGGAGGGCAAGTGAAGGATCTTCGTACACCGCATGGGCATCTTCCGGCTTACGCTACCCCGGTTCTGAAGGTGATTCGCCGGTGGGGTCTGGGAATGTGGGAGATCAGGACCATGTCGAGGAAACTCCTTGACAAAAGGGTTCTGTTGACCCGTTTCCAGAAGCCTCTGGCCCTTAGGGATTGCCCAAGTCGGGATCTTGGGGTGGGTTTGCGTTTATTGAATTCCATCAGGATCCCGTTGAAGTTTTGGGACTTGGCTTGGCGCTGCTTCCATGGAAAGCTGTGTGTGAGGGACAATCTGAAGTGTAGGAGCTCTGAGGAAAGGGGTTGTCCCCGGGGGGAGTGCGGTGGCCTGCTGGAGAGCATGGACCACTTCCTGCTTCAGTGCCCCTTTAACACAGAGGTGTACAACCGGGTGGGCGCTTCCATCCATTGGCCCGGGTTGGCCGGTCTCTCCTATGTGGAGTGGGCCTATGGAGCATTCAGAGGCCTGGGTGGCCGGGACCGATGCATGTTATTCCTAGTCAGTCTAGTGGTCAGGTACCACACGTGGAACGCACGGTGTTTAGTATCGACGCAGCGTAAAATCCTCCCGGTGGATGAGGTGGTTAGGAACATTCTGGGTGACCTGGTGAAGGTGCGCTCTCTGGAGTATGAGAGGCTGGGCACGGGGAGGGCCTCTCTCCTTTGGAGGGGGTTCTCCTTTAGCGTCCCTTAGTCTGTCATCTCCTCTCCTGGTGTTGGGCTGAAGCTGACACTGTAGATTTTTGTTTTGTGTCCTGAGGTTATAGAGATGTAGGGCTTGCAGGCGCCGAACCTGGGCTTTATGTGGTTTTGATATATGTTGATTTGTTTAATGTGTTTGTATCTTGTGTATAGTGTGTATATAGTTATATGTAGTTATAGTTCTTGTGTATATAGGTTGGTTGGTTTTGGGGTGTTGGTGTTAGGGTGTTAGGTTGGGAGGGGGGTGGACTGGACTTGGACTGTACGATCCTGGGCACTGGTCTGGACTATATAACGCGAACTTTGGACGTTAGACCAGTGTCTGGGTGGGAGGGTGATGGGCGTGGGATTTAGTTAGTTATATTTTATGTTATTTAATGTTATTAATGTTATTTCCGTTATATTCATTGTTATTTCTGTGTTTATTTATTGTTTATTTATTTATGTGTAGTTTGCTGTGTATTTCGATATAAAAAAAAAAAAAAAAATTTAGGTGGTGGGACTGGGTGAAGGTTTTGTTTGTTTTCATGCTGAGTGTGTGGTGTGTGTGTGGCTGGGCCAGGAGGTTTTGTAAGTTTATTTTCGTTTATATTTGTTCTTTTGTAATTCTTTTGCCAGAAGTTATGGCTTTATTTATGTTTATTATTGTAATGTTTTTCACTTTTATATAAAATAAAAGATTTACAGGATGTAACTCAGGATCAGTACAGGATAAGTAATGTCATGTATGTACACAGTGACTGCACCAGCAGCAGAATAGTGAGTGCAGCTCTGGGGGATAATACAGGATGTAACTCAGGATCAGTACAGGATAAGTAATGTCATGTATGTACACAGTGACTGCACCAGCAGCAGATAGTGAGTGCAGCTCTGGAGTATAATACAGGTTGTAACTCAGGATCAGTACAGGATAAGTGATGTCATATATTTATACATGTCTTATGTCTATATGTACATAACAGGACTTACACCTTCCTAGTGGAATAATCACTAGTCTAATGAAAAGTCTAATGAAAACTGACTTTCTGTCTGTGTAGACTTTAGTCTCATATTTTTATGAAGTTGACTTTGGTTTACTTCAGGTCCTGTAAAGCAATAAGCTCACAGACAGCCATATTTGTACAGCGCATGTGAATGGTCTGTCCCCGGTTCCCCTGACTTTCCCTACTTTGGGATAACCCGACTTTCCGTGCAGAACTCAGCCTAAACCTGCTGAAGGTCCCTGACTGTGAGACTCATGATAGTATCCCTGTCTGTGATGTGGGTCTCGGGACGTTGTCTGTATCTCCGCTCATGTAAGGGAGGTGCGATACAGCGGCCTTAACATTTCGCCGAAGATAAATTTTGACCTTGATATCGAGCTGGTCTGAAAATAAGAAAAAATTGCAATGGCCTTGCTGGATTTTTGCCAGGACCCTCATACAGGGAGGCCGGGCTGATAGCAGTCGCTTCATTACATTTTCCTGAGGGTGTGAATAAGCGACACATAGAACCAGACTAAAGCTCTGGGGTCACATCGGATCGGCAGCTGCTACAACCGTTATCACCTCCATTTGTCACACGATTTCATCACAAATATTCCCATTCACCCACAATAACAGAGATACTAACGTAACTTATGTTTGAGTTATTAAGTTGAGGTTCACATTAACCCCCCCTGCCTATTGTACTGTTGGGGGGGGGGGGCGTGCAGTACCTTGGTGTTGTTTTATGGTTAGTGTCAGGATTATGGCTGTGGGTATTCCCAGAATTCTGCTGGTCCAGCTCCAGTCCACTTTCCAGCATTGTACTGGCAGGGTGTCATGCGGTGTAACCCGAGGGCCGTTGGACTCAGGTGCTCAGTTTATTTTCTTACATTTTATAGGTTTTATTGGTGTTTTAACGAGCGCGGCGACACTTCATAAAGCGCTAGATTCACTGCTCATTACACAATTCTTATACAAGACGAAATTTAAGGCTTATCCCACCCCCACCCCCCAATGCAAAACTGAAGCACATGCTTATACGTCATAGGGCATTTCATTTGGTTCTTATACACAGACAGCAAGCAGAGATCTTGAAACTCATTTAATCACAGGGTACTTTGGAAGATTGCAGAGCGTCTTGTAAAGCAAAGAATGAATTCTGGAGAACCCCATGGGGGCACAAGCAGAGGTTCCATAAAAAAGTAAATGTACACGCTCTGTTCTGGTTCCAATGTCTACACAGAACTTCCGGTATTTGTTACCTCTGCCAGGCCCGAAGTGCCATGGAGTCAAGGGTCCTGCTTGAGACAGTGAGAGGCCTCCTCACACCAAACAACTCCTGGAATGGCACTTGTGATGTGAGAGGAAGCAATGTGTCTGCACTTTGTGAGGAAGCGTTGTGTCTGCACATGTGATGTAGGAGGAAGTGATGTGTCTACACTTTGTGATGTAAGAGGAAGCTTGTGTCTGCCGAGGTGATGTAAGAGGAAGTGATGTGTCTACACTTGTGATATAAGAGGAAGCGTTGTGTCTGCACTTGTGATGTAAGAGGAAGCGTTGTGTCGGCACCTGTAATGTAAGAGGAGAAGCAACATGTCCACACTTTGTGATATAAGAGGAAGTGACGTGTCTACGCTTATAATGTAAGAGGAAGTAATGTGTCTGCACTTTGTGATATAAGAGGAAGTTACGTGTCGGCACTTGTGATATAAGAGAAAGTGACGTGTTGCCACTTGTGACGTGTCTGCACTTGTGAAATAAGAGGAATTGATGTGTCAGCACTTGTGATATAAGAGGAAGTGATGTGTTGTCACTTGTCATATAAGAGGAAGTGATGTGTTGTCACTTGTCATATAAGAGGAAGTGACGTGTTGGCACTTGTGATATAAGAGGAAGGGACGTGTTGGCACTTGTGATATAAGAGGAAGTGACGTGTCGGCACTTTTGATGTAAGAGGGAGGGACGTGTCGGCAATTGTGATGTAAGAGGAAGTGATGTATCGGCACGTATGATGTAAGAGGAAGTGACGTCTCGGCACTTGTGATGTAAGAGGAAGTGACGTCTCGGCACTTGTGATATAAAAGGAAGTGACGTCTCAGCACTTGTGATACAAGAGGAAGTGATGTCTCGGAACTTGTGATGTAACAGGAAGTGACGTCTCGGCATTGTGATGTAACAGGAAGTGACGTCTCGCCACTTGTGATCTAAGAGGAAGTGACGTGTCTGCACTTGTGATGTAAGGGGAAGTGACGTGTCTGCACTTGTGATATAAGGAAGTAAATGCAGGAAAGCCTGAGCTTTCATTTGCAGAAGACTCAGTGATCCATTGACTAGTTTCATTGCAGTTTACTATAAAAGTTTTATCAGGCCTTAGAAATAGGTATTATTGTAAGCAATATTTTATATTGGGGATTGCATCCTCACATATTACCTGACTCGGTGTGATTGTACTCAAAGAAGGTTATTTACATATAAGTTCACAAACTGTTTTTTGTAACATTGCACCTATGGAAAGGGAATATTTAGGGATATGACAAAGCTTCTTAAACTTAGTTTTTTATGAAGTCTTTATTTTGGGTGGGTTAATTTGCATGACAGGTTTTCTTGAAGAACTGCCTTGTGGATGACTTGTTCTGAACTTTGAGGCCACATGGACTGAGATACTTATGTAATAAAGGTTCATTTTAGTCTTTATTTGTGCACAAGTGGGACCCCACAGACTTTCACACCCCATGGTTATTATTGGAGTCTTTAGTGCATGTAACTTTCATGTGTTTCTATTGTTCAGAGACAATAGGGGGAATGTAGAACAATGTGCACAGATTGTACAGATCAGACGAGCCGCAAGAGAATCCAACACTCATCACCAGCGAGGACATTGTATGAACTTCTGTGTGGAGATGTTCTGTACTGGGGTAGAATAATCTGTCCTCAATAGCGTAATATAGATTATAAATAGATATTATCTCTATAAATAGTACACTATCTCTGTGTACATACATGATATTACTTATCCTGTACTGAACCGGAGTTACATCCTGTATTATACCCAGAGCTGCACTCACTATTCTGCTGCTGGTGGTGCAGTCACTGTGTACATACATGACATTACTTATCCTGTACTGATCCTGAGTTACATCCTGTATTATACCCAGAGCTGCACTCACTATTCTGCTGCTGGTGCAGTCACTGTGTACATACATGACATGACTTATTCTGTACTGATCCTGAGTTACATCCTGTATTATACTCCAGAGCTGCACTCACTATTCTGCTGCTGGTGCAGTCACTGTGTACATACATGACATTACTTATCCTGTACTGATCCTGAGTTACATCCTGTAATATACCCCAGAGCTGCACTCACTATTCTGCTGCTGGTGCAGTCACTGTGTACATACAGTACATTACTTATCCTGTACTGATCCTGAGTTACATCCTGTATTATACTCCAGAGCTGCATTCACTATTCTGCTGCTGGTGCAGTCACTGTGTACTTATCCTGTACTGATCCTGAGTTACATCCTGTATTATACCCCAGAGCTGCACTCACTATTCTGCTGCTGGTGCAGTCACTGTGTACGTACATGACATTACTTATCCTGTACTGATCCTGAGTTACATCCTGTATTATACCCCAGAGCTGCACTCACTATTCTGCTGCTGGTGCAGTCACTGTGCACATACATGACATTACTTATCCTGTACTGATCCTGAGTTACATCCTGTATTATACTCCTTCTACATGCTAGGAGCACAGCTGAGTTGGTAACGGTGTATTATTCGATATACAGGCGGTCTCCTACTTAAGGACACCCGACTTACAGACAACCCATAGTTACAGACAGACCCCTCTGACCTCTGGTGACCTCTCTGGATGTTACTGTAGTCCAGATTGCAATGATCAGCTGTTTGGTGTCTGTAATGAAGCATTATTGATAATTCTTGGTCCCATTACATCAAAAAAATGTTTAAACTCCAATTGTCATTCGGGCCAAATTTTTTTTTGTCTGGATCTACAATTTTAAAATATACAGTTTCGACTTACATACACATTCAACTTAAGAACAAACCTCCGGACCCTATCTTGTACGTAACCCGGGGACTGCCTGTATATTAGTGAGTAGACCCTCTCATGGACTTTCTTTCTCAGCTGTGTGAGATACACTGGATACTGGATTCCTCGTTCCTCCATGGCCGGTGCTGATTAGTTGGAATGTAGGAGGTAGACGGGATGGATATTTATAGAAATGTGGTAGATGTAAAGCTCCATTGGCACGTGTGCCCTCCTGGTGCCAGCCAGCGCTCTGTGCCCGTCTGTATGGTTGTTGTGCTTAGTGCATGGTACCCTGCGCCTCATACCATCGCTCCCCCCGTGCCTCCCCCTTGTTATGCCACCTGTGGCCACACACGAGGCGCTGGCAGCTCTCTCTTACAGATGTTGCTCTCACAGCTGCGGAGTGTGACCAGAGGGAGGGGGCGCTTTGTATCGCCGCTCTGTTTGGCGGCCGGCGGTGTGGGGCACAGATTCGGAGAGGGTGTCTCTATAGGGGTCACAGGGTCCTGTGTATTTCAGATCAGGCTTTACATATGTTTTCCCCTCCTCCCAGACCACCCACAGACCCCAGCCTGGCATGGAGCCCTATTAACCCTTTACTGTGTCACCCACACCCTTCCTGTAACACACAGGCCAAGCTGTGCCAGCATTAACTAACGAAGTGCCGGAACCGATGCCACCGTGTCCTCGATTACTCTCTGGTGTCTGCACCACGACGTAACCCAGCTCTACCTGAGCTCCTTCCATAGCAATAATTCTGCATTAACCTCCTACCTGCTGGTGTCTGGTGCCGGCTTCACACGTCTCATTATGGTCCGGGCAGTAAAACCTCTAATATATTCCTCTATGGTCCCAGACTGAGGTTTACATGTTCTTGTATTTAGAAAGGGAGTGTGTAATGTATTCTGCAGCACATGGTTTGTATTTCCAATTTTGTCCTGGGTAATGGGATTACAGTGTATCTTATAGACAGGCTGGGGTATTGGGAATTTGATGCAGGTGAGAGACAGACTCAAAAGAGGCAAGTTACATAATGTATGGGGGAAATCAGTCAGCTTTTATTATGCTCAGAATATGAGATGAGGTAAAGCATGGCCAAAGTGACTGTAGATGTAGAATAGTGAGTGCAGCTCTGGAGTATAATACAGGATGTAACTGAGGATCAGTACAGGATAAGTAATGTCATGTATGTACACAGTGACTGAACCAGCAGCAGAATAGTGAGTGCAGCTCTGGGGTATAATACAGGATGTAACTCAGGATCAGTACAGGATAAGTAATGTCATGTATGTACACAGTGACTGCACCAGCAGCAGAATAGTGAGTGCAGCTGTGGAGTATAATACAGGATGTAACTCAGGATCAGTACAGGATAAGTAATGTCATGTATGTACACAGTGACTGCAACAGCAGCAGAATAGTGAGTGCAGCTCTGGGGTATAATACAGGATGTAACTCCGGATCTGTACAGGATAAGTAATGTCATGTATGTACAGTGACTGCATCAGCAGCAGAATAGTGAGTGCAGCTCTGGGGTATAATACAGGATGTAACTCAGGATCAGTACAGGATAAGTAATGTCATGTGTATACACAGTGACTGCACCAGCAGCAGAATAGTGAGTGCAGCTCTGGGGTATAATACAGGATGTAACTCAGGATCAGTACAGGATAAGTAATGTCATGTATGTACACAGTGACTGCACCAGTAGCAGAATAGTGAGTGCAGCTCTGGGGTATAATACAGGATGTAACTCGGGATCAGTACAGGATAAGTAATGTCATGTATGTACACAGTGACTGCACCAGCAGCAGAATAGTGAGTGCAGCTCTGGGGTATAATACAGGATGTAACTCAGGATCAGTACAGGATAAGTAATGTCATGTATGTACACAGTGACTGCACCAGCAGCAGAATAGTGAGTGCAGCTCTGGAGTATAATACAGGATGTAACTCAGGATCAGTACAGGATAAGTAATGTCATGTATGTACACAGTGACTGCACCAGCAGCAGAATAGTGAGTGCAGCTCTGGGGTATAATACAGGATGTAACTCCGGATCTGTACAGGATAAGTAATGTCATGTATGTACAGTGACTGCATCAGCAGCAGAATAGTGAGTGCAGCTCTGGGGTATAATACAGGATGTAACTCAGGATCAGTACAGGATAAGTAATGTCATGTATGTACACAGTGACTGCACCAGGAGCAGAATAGTGAGTGCAGCTCTGGAGTATAATACAGGATGTAACTCAGGATCAGTACAGGATAAGTAATGTCATGTATGTACACAGTGACTGCACCAGCAGCAGAATAGTGAGTACAGCTCTGGAGTATAATACAGGAGGTAACTCAGGATCAGTACAGGATAAGTAATGTCATGTACGTACACAGTGACTGCACCAGCAGCACAGTAGTGAGTGCAGCGCTGGAGTATAATACAGGATGTAACTCAGGATCAGTACAGGGTCAGTAATGTCATGTATGTACACAGTGACTGCACCAGCAGCAGAATAGTGAGTGCAGCTCTGGAGTATAACATAGATGATACTTAGTAGGTACCGGCAGGTATGAATTATATACTTCTCTGGCGGATGTCCAAATGTCCAAATTCTCATTACATTTATATATCTGACATATTGGGGGATATTTATCATACGCTGGCGCTCGTGCGCCAGCGTATTATCGCCCCGAGGCTACAAATTCGCAGCCCGATACATGAAGAGGCTTCTGCCTCTTGATGTATCGAGCTGCCCGTTGCGCAGTGATTCAGGGCCTGGCGTAGAAAAAACCGCAACCGGCGACTTTTCACGTATGAAAAGTCGCCGGCAGCAGCGAGTGCGCAGACGCGGGGACAGTAACGCCCCACGCCGGCCCACTCCCGTCCGGCCGCGCCCCCCGCTCGGCCGGTCGCACCCCTCCTTCACGCCCCTTCACTCCCCACTGGCGTGAAGGTGGCGGATTGGGGAAAATAATCGCAAAAGTTAGCAATAAGCTAGCATTTGCGATTATTTAAGGGCCTCTGCGCCACTGGCGGTGTGCAGAGGTCCTGATAAATATCCCCCATTATGTTTATTTTAGTTTTCTGTTATATTTTAAACAAATAAGATTTGTGATATGGAGCAATTTTGTACAAACTGATATGAAAACATTTTTAAATCCATTAAATAAATGTAAAGGTCTATAGAAGGAATTACTTAGTTACATAGTTTATACGGTTGAATAAAGACACATGTCTATCAAGTTCATGGAAGGAAGGGAAAGGGATTGGACGAAGAAATGAAAGTAAGGTAAAACAATGGGGCAGATTTACTTACCCGGTCCATTCGCGATGCAGCGGCGCGTTCTCTGCGGTGGATTCGGGTCCGGCCGGGATTCCTTAAGGTAGTTCCTCCGACGTCCACCAGGTGGCGATGCTGTGCTATAGAGCATCGGAACGTACTCAAGAACACCGGCCTATTCCAAGTTAAGGTAAGTGCAAGCTCTGCGACATTTTTGTTTTTTAAATGCGGCAGTTTTTCCAAATCCGACGGGTTTTTCGTTCGGACACACCCCCCGATTTCCGTTGCGTGCATGCCAGCGCCGATGCGCCACAATCCGATCGCGTGCGCCAAAATCCCGGGGCAATTCAGGGGAAATGGGCGCAAATCGGAAATATTCAGGTAACACGTCGGGAAACCGCGAATCGCGCCCTTAGTAAATGACCCCCAATGTATCTGGACATGTATACTGGGAGAATACACCCGAGTAGTGATGTTCCCCCTCTAGTCCATCTCTATATTATCCATGCACACAGTAGTGATATGTAGGAGCAGGACGGCTGAGAACATCTTCCAGGACACACGGCCTCAGAGCTCCTGGATCTTTTCTCATGTGTATTTGTACAGAGGTAAATGCTGACCCGATTGTTCTGGGTTTCTTCTTACTCTTAATCCTATGGTATTCAATAGGATCATGGAATAATATATTGCTGGTTTATATACATAACGCTGCCGGACCATGCTGGATTGAACTAGATTACTGCAGTATGAGATTATAGACCTGCAACTGTGTCCTTTCTATCTCCAATCTAAGGCATATATAATATACACTCAGCGGCCACTTTATTAGGTACACCATGCTAGTAACGGGTTGGACCCCATTTTGCCTTCAGAACTGCCTCAATTCTTCGTGGCATAGATACAACAAGGTGCTGGAAGCTCCTCAGAGATTTTGGTCCATATTGACATGATGGCATCACACAGTTGCCGCAGATTTGTCGGCTGCACATCCATGATGCGAATCTCCCGTTCCACCACATCCCAAAGATGCTCTATTGGATTGAGATCTGGTGACTGTGGAGGCCATTTGTGTCCAGTGACCTCATTGTCATGTTCAAGAAACCAGTCTGAGATGATTCCAGCTTTATGACATGGCGCATTATCCTGCTGAAAGTAGCCATCAGATGTTGACATGGGCAGCAACAATACTCAGGTAGGCTGTAGCGTTGCAACGATGCTCAATTGGTGCAAAGGGGCCCAAAGAGTGCCAAGAAAATATTCCCCACACAATGACACCACCACCACCAGCCTGAACCGTTGATACAAGGCAGGATGGATCCATGCTTTCATGTTGTTGACGCCAAATTCTGACCCTACCATCCGAATGTTGCAGCAGAAATCGAGACTTATCAGACCAGACAACGTTTTTCCAATCTTCTACTGTCCAATTTCGATGAGCTTGTGCAAATTGTAGCCTCAGTTTCCTGTTCTTAGCTGAAAGGAGTGGCACCTGGTGTGGTCTTCTGCTGCTGTAGCCCATCTGCCTCAAAGTTCGACATACTGTGCGTTCAGAGATGCTCTTCTGCCAACCTTGGTTGTAACGGGTGGCGATTTGAGTCACTGTTGCCTTTCACTTAGCTCGAACCAGTCTGCCCATTCTCCTCTGACCTCTGGCATCAACAAGGTATTTCCGCCCACAGAACTGCCGCTCACTGGATGTTTTTTCTTTTTCGGACCATTCTCTGTAAACCCTAGAGATGGTTGTGCGTGAAAATCCCAGTAGATCAGCAGTTTCTGAAATACTCAGACCAGCCCTTCTGGCACCAACAACCATGCCACGTTCAAAGGCCTCAAATCACCTTTCTTCCCCATACTGATGCTCGGGAGAACTGCAGGAGATTGTCTTGACCATGTCTACATGCCTAAATGCACTGAGTTGCCGCCATGTGATTGGCTGATTAGAAATTAAGTGTTAACGAGCAGTTGGACAGGTGTATCTAATAAAGTGGCCGGTGAGTGTATATTTATATATATATATATATATATATATTACCACATATCCATCTATCTCTATCTATTTCTTATCTATCGATCTCTAATCTATTTATCCAGGGACGGATTGAGGTCGGTTAGGGGGCCAATGGGTGAACAAACTACCACTGAATGTCGCATACTACATCTATACACAGTCCCCCCCGTAATACATTTATTTATACAGCCTCTCCCATCCCCAGTTATACATCTATATACAGTGTCGGACTGGGTTTCCTTAGGCCCACCAGAGAAAATCAATCTGGGGGCCCACTCTTCATAATCCCCCAGGAAATATACTCTAGCAGCCTCCAAATTGTGTTGTATTCTGAAAGACCTCTAGGGTTCGGTATTGGGTTGAGCCAGGGCCCACCGGAGGATCCTCCGGTACTCTGGTGGGCCAGTCCGACACTGTCTATATACAGCTTCCTCCTCCCCAGTAATACAACTATATACAGCCTACTCCCCCTTAGTAATACATCTATATACTGCCTCCCCCCCCCCCAGTAATACATATATACACAGCCGCCTCCCCCCCCTTTTATACATCTATTTATACAGCCTCCCCCCCACAGCTATACATCTGTACACAGCCCCCTTCCCCCAATTATACATCTATACAGCATCTCCCATCCCCAGTTATACATCTGCATATAGCCTCCCCCACCCCAGTTATACATCCATATACATCCTCTCTCCCCCTAGTAATACATCTATATATAGTCACCTCATTCCCAGTAATACATCTATATACTGCCTCCCCCCTAGTAATACATCTATATACAGCCTCCTCCCCTAGTAATACATCTATATAAATCCACCTCCTTCCCATGTAGAGGCAGGAGGGAGACCAGGAGCTGCTCTGTTATTAGATGTAGGATACATACACACATGGTATGCCCGCCGTGCAGGCATACCGCCGTGTGCTGGAGAGGAGGAGGAGGTGGCCCCTCCTCCCACCATAGAAAACAGTGGCACACGGCCGCCCACTTGCCGAAAGAAAGAGAATGCGGTTAGGGTACATTCACACGCGGTATGTCCGCCATGCGGGCATACCGCCGTGTGCTGGAGGTGAGGAGGAGGTGACCCCTCCTCCCTCCATAGGAAATAGCGGCACACGGCCGCACATCCGCCGAAAGATAGAGCTTGTGTGGCACCGGATCCCCACCGTGCCGCTATTGCCGTCTATGGGGACGTACATGCGGCCGCAAATTTGCTGCTCTGTTATCATATGTAGGAGTAGGAGAGAGACCAGGAGCTACTCTGTCATTAGATGTAGGAGCAGGAGAGAGACCAGGAGCTGCTCTGTCATGAGATGTAGGAGCAGGGGAGAGGCCAGGAGCTGCTCTGTCTTCAGATGTAGGAGCAGGGGAGAGATCATGGGCAGCTCTGTGCCCTAAATATGTAAATATATTGTTGCAATAAGACAAAGATTTGTGGTACCTTAGGCCCCTTCTACACTAGCGAGTGTGATGCGATGAACTCGCATCACACTCGCAACGCAAGCTGCCGGGAACGCACGGCCCGAACCCTGCACCGCGGGAGTGAACTGACATGCTGAGTTCACTCCCGCGGTGCAGCGTTCGGGCCGTGCGTTCCCGGCAGCTTGCGTTGCGAGTGTGATGCGAGTTCATCGCATCACACTCGCTAGTGTAGAAGGGGCCTTAACATTATAGGTGGGGGCTTTCCTAAAGAAGCTCTCTATAGATCCTATAAGAAATACCATGGCCCGGGAGCACCTGGATTGACTTCTTTTTAAGCACCCAAGGGTACCAAAGGGAAGTGACTAATACGGGCGTTATCAGGTAGACCACTGTGTTTATTGTCAGGAGGGATGATGGCTGAATCTAGACTTAGGGAAAAGTCTCATAACTTGTGTAAAGCAGGAATGTTGGCTGTAGATGGAGACACGTGGGAGCCCCGTTGCACCATGTGTCAGAAGTTGACTGCTGACTGCATTAATAATGGCTGGAGCTTGGTCTGAGTAATGAAGAAAATGAGTCAAAGTATAAACAATTAGTAGATAATTGAATTTCTGGCGACAACTCGCATCTTTCCATATTCACCTGTCTGGAAGAAGCCGACACCTCTGATCTGAACATACAAGTTCAGAATACTGTAGAAAGGGCATAGACAGATTTCCACGAAATTAACGTTACATTGTCATGAGTCAGCAGGGAATCCCATGACTGTTTTTGGCTCTTCTTGGGTTGCGACTCTCATAAAGTTATGAAACGTTTGCGAACAACTCGCTAGGTTCTATAGGTAAGAATTGCAGTTATTCGGGTGCATAGTCAATGGTCTGCAGCCAAGGACTAAATGCAGAACCATAACCATATATATATATATATATATATATATATATATATATATATATACTGGGTGTACCAAAAAGGTTGGGACGGTGGAATATCTTGCGAAATACACATTGGATCGAAAAATGAACAAATATTTTTCAAAAATCTATCCAATGATACCAAACTTGACCTTATACCGGCCCCCTTTTGTGGGTGGGGCATGGGACAGCTTTAAAATCTGAAAAGGTAACCCCATTTACAAATGACATTAATTCCATCTACGATTCAAGTAATTTTCATTGACAGATGGCGCTGTAATCACCGAAAATCAAAATTGTTCAAAAATAGGGGTATCTCAAAAAAAAAAGTGACAAATATTTCTTAAATATCCATTGAGCTCTTTCAGCTTGATGCATTTTGCACAGTTGACAAATGTGGGTAAAGTAGTAAAATATGAAAAAAGCAGGATGAAACAGCCAACTCCACGGACGTGTGCTCCTAAAAGTGAGAAAAGAAGTGCAATGCCAATAGTTATTTTAGTAATAAAGAAAAATAGGAAAGAATTCAAATGGGCCAAATGTAGAAGCGAGTTGGAGTGTAGATTTGAAATATACACAGCATCCAGAGGGGCAGATACATTCAGCCCTTTCATAATTTTCGGTAATACTCCTAATATTAATTACAGTGTGAAAATTAAAAATCAGCCTGAATCCACTAAGCAGGAATAGTCTCTTCCATTCTGCTTTCAGTATGAGTGGGATTTTGTTACATTCTGTCCTTATTAGTCAGAACACTGGTTTACTACTTCCTAATTATCTTAATTCATTTTCATCACACCCGTTTCTCTCCCGCTGGTATTGGAAACGGTTAAAGGACATTGACCACCAGGATGAAGGATTGTAAACCAAGCACACTGACATAATGATGTCCCCTCTGGCAGGATCTGCTCTTCTTTTAGCTTCTTATACCCAGTTTTTTTAAGGCTTTTAAAATTTAGCAAATAAGCCCGAGGGACGCCATAGGTGTTAAAGGAGTCTGGAGCTGAAATGGAGATGAAATGGACAGAATCTGCCCCCACTCATACTTCCCCCTGATGGTTTGGATGTCAAGGAACTCATCTTCTGGAACAGGACTCTGACATCTCATGAAAGGTTTACCTTCCATTTATGTTGTTGATTGTTATTAGTCTTTTTTTTGGAGCTGGCTGGCGCTTATCTTTTGTATTTTGTATTTCTTGACCCTTTGCCTGTTTTCTGACCATGCATTTGCCTACCGATTGTGTACTGCTTTTTCTGCATTTCCTATCTACTCTTCTATATTCATATGTATTGTCCAGACTTGGTCTCCCTATTTTGCACTTTGGCGCAGGAAGGAAAAGCCAACTAGTTGTCATCCACCGTTTAGGTAGGGACAGCGGGGAAGTGGGATTAGCTTTCGGGCTCACTGTACTTGTCTGTCCTTTCAGTCCTTTCACTCCCAGCATTACACATACACACCCCTTTGATTTCATTGAACTGAGACATATCCCTAAAGTGGCACAATGAAGAGGGCATGTCTTTAACTTGTCTGCTGGTCCACCACACTTTTACGGGACACATTATGGGGGGCTTAATAAGATATAGAGGACACCTTTATAAAAAAAAAAAAATAGGTCACCAGGTATGTTGGCTACTAATGCCTAATGTAAAATCAAATTTAGTGTTCTGGGTAGGGGGGGGCACTTAAAAATTAGAAAGTCCCATCTGACTTTCCATATGGTCACACAACACTTATTGTATGCACAGACTTTTATCACCTATATCATCTGAGCAATCTGGCTCCAAAGTGCCTGGAAGGAGAAGAAGATGAAAGAGGTTACACTCTTCGTAACCGACCGGGTGATAGGAAATTGTGTCACTTTTGGATTTTCTTTCCAGTGGTTGACAAAGATTACGAGTCGAGAAACCTCCACTGGAAAACAGAGAAGTCTTATCAATGGTTGATTTGTTACATGAGAGCGTGGTACCGGGCAATCCTATCGGTCTCGGCGCTGGCATCATTTACCATCACCCTCTTATTTCCTGACATCCACATCCTGTGGGAAATGTTGACCTTTGTCTGTATTTTGTGTCCCTTTGTCTAATGACGCTTTACCAGCCCCCAATCTTCATGTCTGTCTGTGCCCAGCGTCAGTTTCGTGAGTCATGCTGATAAAATGCCCACTTTGATCCCACTCACAGTTGGTGTGTTAGGTGACGTCTTGTAATTACCCTCTCTCCTGTCACTCCTCTCTCCCCTCCAGTGCCAGCCAAGCGTGGCAAGCATTCCTCGTCTCATTGTTCTCGTGCCTACGTTGAGGGTTTGGTGATCTGATACTTTGTCCTTTCAGGGGAAGCTGAGCTTGAAGACCAGCGTTAAGTGGTTCGATGATTGGCTGTCTTGTCGAATTCACCGACGACCCACTAAAGTCTATGACTTGCCTGCTAAATATAGAGGATGCTAATCTGTTATCACAGTTTTGGCTTCCGCGTTGCCCTCATAAGCACGTAGAGGTGTTACACATGTGACCCGTGACACTGAGCATCGCTGCCGTGACATATTGTGCAAACACCACACGTCTGTTTTAGCAAGTGCTGTAACGTATGTAAGGATTACCACTCAGCCTAAATATCTCTAGTCACTGCCCCCCTTTTCCTTCAGCCTAACACTTGTAGTCTCCTGTAATTAAAATGTTGTTCTTTGCGCTGTCAACACGATGAAGTGCTAGGCCAAACACAATGTCTCTGCCCTGATCAGAGGTGTCTCATTCTTGGCTACGTTCTGCCTGCTATATGGCTGTCTGCATCGTCATCTCTACCCATGCATGTTTCCTCTCCTTCATGTCTCATCTCTCCATTATCTCTTGTCTTCCTCAATTTCATAGTCATAGCATCTTCTCCTTTCTTTCATCTTAATGGTTGTATTGTTATCACTTGAGGTCATCTTCCCTTTCCCAAAAATTCAACCCACGTAGAAGTCTTGATATCATGCACCACAAGTTTTGTGGTCAACATGTCCAGACCCTACAATCACAGGACACTGTTGACCCATCAACTACTTATGCTACACATCTAAAAGCCCCTATAGATGTCTATGCATGGTCTCCTGACCAGAAGGATGTGGACAAGATGTTGACTCCCTTTTGGAAAACCCAACAATGTAGATAGTGTTGATAAATGAATCCAGATTTCATCCATGTCTCTGTCTTTTCCGATTCTACTTGAAATTGCATAATGGCATTCTCTCCATACTTCTGCCTTGGTTTTAAATGTTATTATGTGCCTTTTACAGTAGGTGACCTCCACCTGCAGATTCAGGAGAAATAATCTACATCTACTCAACCACAGTAACATGGAATTTCCTACCTTGACCTAACAGCCAACTAAGATTTTAGGTGTTTGAGAAGATTGACTGGTCAACTAGTTTTGGGCACTACCATTAATATATACAGTTATCTTGACACATATGAAGGCCACTCTCAGTCTTTATGTATCACTTCTGGAACCATAAGGTGATAAGCTTCTTTGGGAAAACACTTTTAACCACCAAGGATCTCATATTTACAACTCAATGGTGTAGAATAAGTCATTCAAGGTCATCGAGTGAGCATGTGTTCTCCTAAACCTCTCCATCTATGGTTCAAGTATTTTTGGAATGGAAGGGGGGGGGGATAAGGGCGTACCTAGCATAATGGCTGGAGCTTGGCCTGAGTAGCAGGGAGAATGAGTCAAAGTATATACAATTAGAGATAATTGAATTTCTGGCGACAGCTCGCGTCTTTCCATGTTCACCTGTCTGGATGAAGCCGGCACCTCTGATCTGAATGTACAAGTTTAGGATATTAGTAAGGGCATGGACAGGTTGCCCTAAAATTGGCGTTGGAGCGTCGTGAGTCAGCAGGGAATTCCTGGAGTGTTTTTGGCTCTTGTGGTATAACAACGCTCATAAAGTTACAGAATACATTTACCAAAGGCTTGCTAGTCCTTTTAGATACAATGGTGGTGGTCCCTTCCTATGGCTCCGACGGCTTGTTGGATCACCACTAAGTAAAGGTATAAAGTTTTAATATTAGATGTGCCAATAACAGTTTGTTCATTGTCTCCATGAATCTTCTCCTCAGCTTGTGACTTTTCAACTGGTGTGTAAATATTACTCAAAACTGGTGCATTACCACTACTATTACTACTGGCATACCTTGTACATTTTACCTTTGCTTTGTTGCCATGTTAGGGAATGGGTCCACCTTCTGGATGGACCGGGACGCTAACATCTTTTATAAAGTTATTTTCTATAATTGTTTGTAGCTTTCTGGTGTTTTTAGCTTGACTTCTGTATTTTAAATTCCTTGACCCTTTGCCTGTTTTCTGGCTATCCATTTTGCCTATCAATTCTGTACTGCATGATGCTCTTGGTTCTGACCCATATTTTTATAACTACTTTTCGTGTGTTTGCATGTTGGTTCAGGAAGGGAACGTCTTTGATTTGTCACTGACTGTTCAGGTTAGGTTGAGCACTTAGGTAGGGACAGCTTTGAAGAGGGTTTAGCCTTAGGGCTCACTGTTCTCATCTGTCCTATTAGTTTTTCGTAGTCGATTCCCTTACTGCATAACAGTAGATCCCTTTTCCTTATGGATTCATATTTACTAACCTTGGAGGATGTGAAAGGAGAAACATAGATACAAGAGCAGGGTGTTTTTAAGGAACGCTCTTCGTTGGTCGATCTGTAGATTGAGAAGATCAGTTTCATCTGACCAATAAGAAATCACAGCCCAGCAAATATGTCCGCGACCTCCTGACAAGTATCACTGTTCCAGCTCCTTAGATCCTACGACCCATAACCATCTAAGACCCATAAAGTGTTTCTTCTGCAACCTGTTTACCTCTGCACATTTTTCTTTGAGACATTTCCATCTTCACGTTCTTCTGTGAAAATGTTTGGAAATCGAAAACAGAAATATTATTTCTAACACAACGTGCAAAACGGAGGGGAAAATGACATTTATGAAATGAAGAAAACATCAGAAGACTCTTGTGTTTATAGATAGTTTAAGTGTTCCTGGCTCTAGACAAGTTATGTCTGCATGTAAAGTTCCTTTATCCCAGCGGCATCACACATTGCATATGTGAGAGGTGAAGGACAGAGCGGAGGAGGGGGAGAGGGATGAGAACGAGACCAAGGGAATTCACTGCAACAAGGTCTTCAATTTAAAAAATCAGGAGAAACTTGGAGAGAAAAACATGAGAAATTATGAAAGAAATAAGTCATCTTTTTTTATGATTTAGATCTGCACGCAATATTCTGCTAGTGCAGTCCCTATATATAAATGCCATTATTACTTATCCTGTACTGATCCTGAGTTACATCCTGTATTATACTCCAGAGCTGCACTCACTATTCTGCTGGAGTCACTGTGTACATACATGGCATTACTTATCCTGTACTGATCCTGAGTTACATCCTGTATTATACTCCAGAGCTGCACTCACTATTCTGCTGCTGGTGCAGTCACTGTGTACATACATGACATTACTTATACTGTACTGATCCTGAGTTACATCCTGTAAATCTTTTATTTTATATAAAAGTGAAAAACATAACAATAATAAACATAAATAAAGCCATAACTTCTGGCAAAAGAATTACAAAAGAACAAATATAAACGAAAATAAACTTACAAAACCTCCTGGCCCAGCCACACACACACCACACACACAGCATGAAAACAAACAAAACCTTCACCCAGTCCCACCACCTAAATTTTTTTTTTTTTTTTTTTTTATATCAAAATACACAGCAAAATACACATAAATAAATAAACAAAATACACATAAATAAACAATAAATAAACACAGAAATAACAATGAATATAACGGAAATAACATTAATAACATAAAATAACATAAAATATAACTAACTAAATCCCACGCCCATCACCCTCCCCCCCCAGACACTGGTCTAACGTCCAAAGTTCGCGTTATATAGTCCAGACCAGTGCCCAGGATCGTACAGTCCAAGTCCCGTCCACCCCCCTCCCAACCTAACACCCTAACACCAACACCCCAAAACCAACCTATATACACACAAGAACTATAACTACATAAATACACACTGTACACAAGATACAAACACATTAAACATATCAACATATATCAAAACCACATAAAGCCCAGGTTCGGCACCTGCAAGCCCAACATCACTATAACCTCAGATACAAAACAAAAATCTACAGTGTCAGCATCAGCCCAACACCGGGAGCGGAGATGACAGACTAAGGGACACTAAAGGAGAACCCCCTCCAAAGGAGAGAGGCCCTCCCCGTGCCCAGCCTCTCATACTCCAGAGAGCGCACCTTCACCAGGTCACCCAGAATGTTCCTAACCACCTCATCCACCGGGAGGGTTTTACGCTGCGTCGATACTAAACACCGTGCGTTCCACGTGTGGTACCTGACCACTAGACTGACTAGGAATAACGTGCAGCGGTCCCGGCCACCCAGGCCTCTGAATGCTCCATAGGCCCACTCCGCATAGGAGAGACCGGCCAACCCGGGCCAATGGATGGAAGCGCCCACCCGGTTGTACACCTCTGTGTTAAAGGGGCACTGAAGCAGGAAGTGGTCCATGCTCTCCAGCAGACCACCGCACTCCTCCCGGGGACAACCCCTTTCCTCAGAGCTCCTACACTTCAGATTGTCCCTCACACACAGCTTTCCATGGAAGCAGCGCCAAGTCACGTCCCAAAACTTCAAGGGGATCCTGATGGAATTCAATAAACTCAAACCCACCCCCAGATCCCGACTTGGGCAATCCCTGAGGGCCAGAGGCTTCTGGAAATGGGTCAACAGAACCCTCTTGTCAAGGAGTTTCCTCGACATGGTCCTGATCTCCCACATTCCCAGACCCCACCGGCGAATCACCTTCAGAACCGGGGTAGCGTAAGCCGGAAGATGCCCATGCGGTGTACGAAGATCCTTCACTTGTCCTCCTGTCTCCCATTCCTGGAAGAAAGGCCGAAACCATCCCCTGCAGGAGCATACCCACGGAGGAGCCCTCTCTTTCCAGAGGTTTGCTACATTGATCTTAAGAAAGGTGTTCACTAGGAACACCACAGGGTTGACCATACACAACCCTCCTTGTCTCCTCGTGCGGTAAGTAACCTCCCTCTTGATAAGGTTCAGCCTATTCCCCCATAACAGCTGGAAGAACAGACTGTACACCCGAGTCCAGAGGGGTTCTGGCAACATGCACACACTGCCCAGATATATCAGCAATGGGAGCAGGTAAGTTTTGATCAGATTAACCCTTTCTCTGAGGGTCAAAGACCAACCCTTCCACTGGTCCACCTTCTGAGCGGCGATCTTAAGCCTGCCGTCCCAGTTTTGCATGGGGTAATCCCCCTGGCCAAATTCGATGCCGAGAACTTTGGCAGAGTCTTGGGGCCCTGGAAGAGTGTCCGGGAGATCAAAGCCCGGACCTCCCTCTCCCAGCCAGAGACTCTCACACTTATCCCGGTTGATCTTGGACCCAGAAGCCTCTGAGTAGTGGTCAACCTCTGACATCACCCATTGCGCCTCCCCTCTCGAGGACACAAAAACAGTGACGTCATCGGCATACGCTACCACCCTTAGAGTGGCTTCCGGTGCTGCCCGGTCCATCCCGACTCCCACCAACGGCCCACGATCAACCCTCCTAAGGAATGGGTCAATCGCGAACACGTACAGTAGTGGGCTCAGAGGACAACCCTGGCGAACACCAGACCCGACCTCAAAAGAGCGGCCAATCCAACCGTTCACAAGCGGGAAACTCTCTGCCCCTGCGTACAAAACTTTCAGCCAATTGACAAACCCACCCGGCAGGCCATACCTCAGAAGGACAGACCAGAGGTACTCGTGGTCAACCCGATCAAACGCTTTTGCCTGATCCAAGGACAGCAAGTACCCCTTCCAGTTACCAGCCCTGCCCTGCTCCACTGCCTCCCGGACACAAAGCACAGCACTAAATGTACTGCGGCCTGGAACAGAGCAGTGCTGGGTCCCCGAAAGGAGCCGGGGTGCAAACTGCCCCAGCCGATTAAACAGCACCTTTGCCAAAACCTTTCTGTCCGTATTGAGAAGCGCTATGGGACGCCAGTTCTCAATACGAGATCGGTCCTTACCCTTTGACAGGATGATCAGGGCAGACCTCCTCATTGACTTCGGCAGAGCGCCCGAGGAAAGACACTCATTGAATACCTCAGTCAAGAGGGGAACCAAGGCGTCCTTAAAGGTCTTATAAAACTCGGATGTTAAGCCATCCGGACCTGGCGATTTCTTGAGGGCGAGCCCTTCAATCGCCCGGCTGACTTCCTCTTCCCTGATCATCTCTGTCAAAACATCAAGAGAGGGGTCTACTCCTGGCTCAGGGACAGTTTCAGCCAGGAAAGCCGACATCACATCCCGATCTAGATCCTTCCTGCCCAAGAGGTGCGAGTAGAAGGATCTGACGACCTCCAGAATCCCTGATCTGGACCTTTTCAGGGATCCCGTACTGTCAACCAGTCCTGTGACAACTTTACCATTCACTGACATCTTGCAGTTTCTGTAAGGGTCGGGCGAGCGGTATTTCCCGTAATCCCTCTCAAAAACCAAAGATGCGTGTCTATCGTACTGACACCTCTTCAGCAAGGATTTCACTCTGGAGATGTCCTCACGACTACCTCCAGTCGAGACGAGATGCTCGAGTTTCCTCCTCAGGCCCTGATACAGGCGGTACCTGTCCAGACTCCTGAGGCTCGAGAGCTGGCGGAAGAATCTCGCCACCCTTTTCTTGAACATCTCCCACCACTCTGACTTACTGCTACAAAGGCCCAGCAATGGTACCTGGCTCTGAAGAAAGTCCTCAAAGGATTGTCTGATCTCCGCTTCTTCCAGGAGAGACGAATTGAGCTTCCAGTAGCCTCTTCCCATCCGGGGGGTCTCTGTAACATTCAGAGAAAACAAAATTAAACAGTGGTCGGAGAACTCCACCTCAACAACGGACACTGCTGAAGAGATGGCTTCCTCCTTTAAATAAAACCTGTCTATTCTAGACCTGCAGCTACCCCTATAATAGGTGAACCCCGCGTGGCCTGGGGTGTGCCGGATGTGGACATCCACCAGGCGAGCCTCACTAGCTATGCTATTAAGAGTGACGCTATCATAAGTCAGCTTGTCTCTGGAACCTCCCCTATCCTGGGACCTCGTGACAGCATTGAAGTCCCCTCCAAAGACCACCTGCCGACTTGTAAAAAGGTAGGGCTTGATCCTCATAAAGAGACACTTCCTGTCCCACTTGGACTGGGGACCATAGATGTTAATAAGACGAAGTTCTTGTCCCTTCATGAGGACATCCAGGATCAGGCACCTCCCCATTTCTAACTCAATAACTCGTCGGCATTCTACCGGTGCGGTAAAAAGGACCGCCACTCCGCTATACGGCTCGGCCGCAAGAGACCAATAGGAAGGCCCGTGTCTCCATTCCCTCTTAGCTTTAAACACGGCCGCCAAATCTGGCAGCCTGGTCTCCTGCAAAAATAAAATGTCGGCTTCAACACGGCCGAGAAAATCAAAGGCCGCAAATCTAGCCGCATCCGACTTAATGCTGGCGACATTAATGGACGCCAGCGTCAACGGAGTGGGTGCCGCCATCATGAGTGATTGAGTTAGACGGCTTTTTTCTTACTACCTCCCTTCCCTCTACTGTCCTCTGAGGATGATCCCTTTTCCCTTTTCCCTTCAGAATTGGGGCAACTTCTTTTTAACGAAATTGAGGTGTCCATGTTATTACTGGCCCCCAAGGACCCACCCGGACCACCCTCTCCTTCGTCCTTGTCTCCTGACTCTGAGTCAGTCTCCCACTCTGAGGACCCAGCATCCCCAGAGGATAGAGACTCAGCGCCCCCTGCAGGCTGCTCCGCCGCCACCTCCAGAACCCCACCCTCAGCCTCTCCTTCCGAGGAGGCGATCTCATCGAGGGTGAGGAACCGGTTGGAAAGCTCAACCAGAGGGGAGGAAGTTTTCCCTTCCTTAGGTACCTTAGATACGCCGCGTTTTTTCTTTTTCTGCTTGCGCTTATTTTCTAGCCAAATCCTGTTATCCTCATCCATACTCTCATAATGGGAGGACGTGGAGGACATGGCACCTTTCTCGCGCTCCATCCTCCTGACCTCCTCATCCAACTCATCATCCCTCAGGGCCTCAGTAGCATGACCAGCCTCTGAGGAAGGACCAAGGGTCACCCCAGCAACCTGAGGCTTCCCCAGTTCTCTCCCTTTTTGTCTGGCTTCAAGCCGCCTCAACTGAGAAGGTGACTTATTCTTACTTTTCTTCACAGGCCCCTCAGCTCCTCCACCTCTGCTGGTACCTTCCCCAGCAGAAGCAACCTCATGGCTCTCCTCCACTGGGGTCACAACCGCATTGGCAAAGGAGCGAGGACAACGGCTGAAAGGGTGACCGAGCTCACCACACAGGTTACACCTAATGTCCTTACAGGATGCAGCGAGATGACCTAGCCCACCACACAAAGCGCACTTCTGCACTTGGCAGCTGGCGCTAAAGTGTGTGGGGTCACCGCACCTGTGACAGACCTTCGGCTGCCCCTGGTAGAAAATCAGGATTCTGTCCCGCCCAAGAAAGGCTGAAGAAGGAATGTGGGCGACTGTGCCGCCTGAACACTTCAACTTCATCATGAAGGTCCAGGCCCCAGACCAAATGCCAAATTCATCGCGGTTTTTCTGAGGTACCTGTACAACCTCACCATAACGACTGAGCCAAGTCATGATGTCCATGCAAGAAAGTGACTCGTCACGGGTCAAAACGGTCACCTTCTTGACTGCGTTTTGGCGAGACACTGCTTGCACAGCAAAGTCTCGCCATGCAGGCTCGTTCTTTGCCAGCTCATAATTCGACCAGAAGAGCTCTAAGCCCTCCGGCCGGACAAAGCTGACATCGAACTCCGGAGTACCATAAGGATGTATCAGGGCAAAGATGTCACTAGCCCTGAAGTTCATCTTCAGGAGGAGCTCCACCACCCTTGACCTGGGTGGGCATGCGTCACTGCCCCTCCAGCGAAGACGAACCACATTCCTACGGGCAGCTCCGGGCCCAGTTGTGGGTAAAGACCATACAGTCTCTCCCCCCCTTTTCTCTTGGAAGGCTGCCAGGCCATGCCTGTCTGTCCAGAAGGACAGATCAACATCTCTCCCCTCTACAGTGATTGACTTTTCCCCTCTCCTGAGAGCCTCCAGAAGACGCCTTTGCAAAACGCTATTCCCAGAGTCAGGAGACAAGGAGTTAACCCCACTTGCCCCAGCGGTGACACTCGCATAGCTCCTTATGGGAGCGGCCACCACTGGGGGTGCAGATGGACCAGCACTCCTACCAGGATCCCCCCCATCACCATTCACCACCCCCACATTCACCACACTATGTACATTACTGCCTCGCTTCCTTGCATCACTGCCTCGCTTCCTTGCATCACTCACACCAGCTGGGCCAGGAGGACCTGGGGTTGCCTCGGCGTCACTGGGCACTGGGGGTAGAGCCACCTCCATAGCTGATACAGCCTGAGAAGAGGCAGCTCCAACCCCGATCTTACTTGTGCCCTCTGCCTCATTGGCATTAACCCCTTGTTGTCCCACAGTTTTTCTAAGGTTTGAGCATCGCTGCTCGCTGGATGAAAGAGGCCGCTTGTCCTTATTGACTCCGGACAGTCTCTTATGGTCATCTCCAGGGTCAGATGCACCGATACAAAATAAAATCTTTCCTGCACCCTTTCCCACAGGCTGCACAAGACGCTTGGGAGGCGCCGCACCACAAGCCCCAGCAGCCCCATCACACTGCCGCTGCTCACCGGAGCTAGATGCAGCCACAGTGCTAGGGGCCACAGGAGCCACCGCCACTGCCCCTGGCACCGGGCCACCCCCCCCTCCCACTGGGGGGCAGCGCACAGTACCAGGACCTGCTGGATCGCCCTCACTGTCCGGCCTTTCGGCCGATGCCTTCCCTGCACCATCCTTGCTACTACAAACAAGGCTGGTGCTCTGCGCCATGGTGGAACGTGGCTTTGCAATCTCCCCGCACCCTTGCACCGAGTCCACTGCAGGATTCGTGCTGGGCTGGGTAACGGGGCCTACACGACAGGCTGGCACTGCTGCCCGCCCGGAGGGAACAGGGAGGGGACGAAACACCAGATTCACCTCCTGAGACGCCTTGATCTTCTTGGCTCTCTTCTTTCTCTTTGGGTCGTCATCTGGCAAATCATCGCCGAAGGAGAAGTTCTGGAGGTGAACTGGGGACTCGAGCTGACGGATCTGAGCCATTAGCGCCCCCCCCCTGGCCGCTGTCATCACTTTCCTCCTCCAGGTTGGCAGAGCCGCAGCCTGATGGTAATGGCGCTTGCTCTGCAGGCAGCCTGTCGTGCGAGGCCTGCTGGTGTTGGTGCAGGCCACCAGACGGACACGGCAGGTCTTCCTCATCCTCCTCATCATCGCCATCGCCTTCATCCGCCTGGATCTGAAGCCCCTTCAGCTTTCTCAGCTGCTCCTGGCGCATGTCATCAAACCGGGCGTCATTCTCCAGCTTTTCCCTGAACGGACCGCTGTGCTCCCGGATCAACCGTCGTTTTTCCTGCAGAGCAGTGACCTCGGCTTTAAGTCTGTCAATGGTGTTAAGATGATCAGACTTTTTCTTCTGTGTAGCCACCCCCGCTAGGGCCAAGGTCTCGCGTATCTCCTCCTGGAGCCTATTCATCGCCTTGCCAGCTTCCTCGTACTCACGGAGGTGCTCAGCAATCCGGGAGCCATAGATGGTAGCAGACTCCCGGGCCTTTAGATGTCCCCATGCTTTTTGCACACCTCCGTGAGCACCCAGCTTTCCAGCTGAACCACCCAACTTTCCCGCACAGTCACTCAGCTTTCCAGGAGGAGCACTCAGGCTGATGTTACTTGCCTTAATCTTCTGTGAAGCGGAGACCTTGCGGCTTCCCTGGGTCTTGGGGGTGGCAGCCGAGGTCACATCGCTGCGTCCTTGGGTTCGGGCAGATCTTCTCACCCCCTCCATGTTGGCCGGTATCTGGCTTTTCCTGCCCCCCGCCGGCCTGGTCCGAGAGGCAGAAGCCCGGGATTTGCCTGGTTCACTCATCCCAGAAAACCCACTCCCTCCCTGGGGAGGAGAGAGCAGGCCTGGGTGGATTGATCTTCCACCAGGTGGTGCAGGAGCTCAGCAGCACACAACCACACCCTTCAGTAGCACACAGCAGAATGAGATTGCACGCACTATGCTGCTGCTGGTGCAGTCACTGAGTACATACATGACATTACTTATCCTGTACTGATCCTGAGTTACATCCTGTATTATACCCCAGAGCTGCACTCACTATTCTGCTGCTGGTGCAGTCACTGAGTACATACATGACATTACTTATCCTGTACTGATCCTGAGTTACATCCTGTATTATACCCCAGAGCTGCACTCACTATTCTGCTGCTGGTGCAGTCACTGTGCACATACATGACATTACTTATCCTGTACTGATCCTGAGTTACATCCTGTACTATACCCCAGAGCTGCACTCACTATTCTGCTGCTGGTGCAGTCACTGTGTACATACATGACATTACTTATCCTGTACTGATCCTGAGTTACATCCTGTATTATACTCCAGAGCTGCACTCACTATTCTGCTGCTGGTGCAGTCACTGTACATACATGACATTACTTATCCTGTACTGATCCTGAGTTACATCCTGTAGATCTTTTTATTTTATATAAAAGTAAAAAACATAACAATACAAACCAAACATAATATACAATATATACAATATCTTACCTGCTGGTCCAGCCACATTCATACCTAGCAAAAACAATAACTTACAATACACCAAAATGAATAAACACCAAATATCACAACCCCCACCCAACCGATTATTACATCCTAAACCAAACCAATAAACAATGACAAACCACACCCACAAATAAACAAAAATGACCATGAATATACATAAACCCACCCCACACCCTCTAATAACAAACCACCCCACACCCATTTTTTAAAAAAAATATAATAATAATAATAAAAAAAAAATAATACACACAACACTACACTAAACTAAATCCCTCGCCCGCACCCTCCCCTTCCCCCCCAGACACTGGTCTAACGTCCAAAGTTTGCGTTAAGTAGTCCAGACCAGTGTCCAAGGTCAGTTCATAAGTCCCACCACCATCACCCCCCTCCCAACCTAACACTGTCCCAAACCCCACTATATACAATATATACATATATACACTGATTACAACATGACTTGAATAAAACAGAATACAAATAAAGTCTAAATAACATCAATCCAAACCACATAAAGCCCAGGTTCGGCACCTGCAAGCCCATCATCACTACATGCCCAGAACACAAAACAAAAATCTACTGTGCAGCATCAGCCCAACACCAGGAGAGGAGATGACAGACTAAGGGACACTAAAGGAGAACCCCCTCCAAAGGAGAGAGGCCCTCCCCGTGCCCAGCCTCTCATACTCCAGAGAGCGCACCTTCACCAGGTCACCCAGAATGTTCCTAACCACCTCATCCACCGGGAGGGTTTTACGCTGCGTCGACACTAAGCACCGTGTGTTCCACGTGTGGTACCTGACCACTAGGCTAACTAGAAATAACGTGCATCGGTCCCGGCCACCCAGGCCTCTGAATGCTCCATAGGCCCACTCCGCATTGGAGAGACCGGCCAACCCGGGCCAATGGATGGAAGCGCCCACCCGGTTGTACACCTCTGTGTTAAAGGGGCACTGAAGCAGGAAGTGGTCCATGCTCTCCAGCAGGCCACCGCACTCCTCCCGGGGACAACCCCTTTCCTCAGAGCTCCTACACTTCAGATTGTCCCTCACACACAGCTTTCCATGGAAGCAGCGCCAAGTCACGTCCCAAAACTTCAAGGGGATCCTGATGGAATTCAATAAACTCAAACCCACCCTCAGATCCTGACTTGGGCAATCCCTGAGGGCCAGAGGTTTTGGAAATGGGTCAACAGAACCCTCTTGTCAAGGATTTTCCTTGACATGGTCCTGATCTCCCACATTCCCAGACCCCACCGGCGAATCACCTTCAGAACCGGGGTAGCGTAAGCTGGAAGATGCCCATGCAGTGTGCGGAGATCCTTCACTTGCCCTCCTGTCTCCCATTCCTGGAAGAAAGGCCGAAACCATCCCCTACAGGAGTATACCCACGGAGGAGCCCTCTCTTTCCAGAGGTTTGCTACATTGATCTTAAGAAAGGTATTCACTAGGAATACCACAGGGTTGACCATACACAACCCTCCTTGTCTACTTGTGCGGTAAGTAACCTCCCTCCTGATTAGGTTCAGCCTATTTCCCCATAACAGCTGGAAGAACAGACTGTAGACCCGAGTCCAGAGGGGTTCCGGCAACATGCACACACTGCCCAGATAAATCAGCAACGGGAGCTGGTAAGTTTTGATCAGATTCACCCTTTCCCTGAGGGTCAAAGACCAACCCTTCCACTGGTCCACCTTCTGAGCGGCGATCTTAAGCCTGCCATCCCAGTTTTGCATGGGGTAATCCCCCTGGCTAAATTCGATGCCGAGAACTTTGGCAGAGTCCTGGGGCCCTGGAAGAGTGTCCGGGAGATCAAAGCCCGGACCTCCCTCTCCCAGCCAGAGACTCTCACACTTATCCCGGTTGATCTTGGACCCAGAAGCCTCTGAGTAGCGGTCAACCTCTGACATCACCCATTGCGCCTCCCCTCCCGAGGACACGAAAACGGTGACATCATCAGCATACGCTACCACTCTAAGAGTGGCTTCCGGTGCTGCCCGATCCATCCCGACTCCCACCAACGGCCCACGATCAACCCTCCTAAGGAATGGGTCAATCGCGAACATGTACAGTAGTGGGCTCAGAGGACAACCCTGGCGAACACCAGACCCGACCTCAAAAGAGCGGCCAATCCAACCGTTCACAAGCGGGAAACAATTGACAAACCCACCCGGCAGGCCATACCTCAGAAGGACAGACCAGAGGTACTCGTGGTTAACCCGATCAAACGCTTTTGCCTGATCCAATGACAGCAAGTACCCCTTCCAGTTACCAGCCCTGCCCTGCTCCACTGCCTCCCGGACACAAAGCACAGCACTAAATGTACTGCGGCAACAGAGCAGTGCTGGGTCTCCGAAAGGAGTCGGGGCGCAAACTGCACCAACCGATTAAACAGCACCTTTGCCAAAACCTTTCTGTCCGTATTGAGAAGCGCTATGGGACGCCAGTTCTCAACACGAGATCTGTCCTTACCCTTTGACAGAATGATCAGGGCTGACTTCCTCATTGACTTCGGCAGAGGGCCCAGGAAAGACACTCATTGAATACCTCAGTCAAGAGGGGAACCAAGGCGTCCTTAAAGGTCTTATAAAACTCGGATGTTAAGCCATCCGGACCTGGCGATTTCTTGAGGACGAGCCCTTCAATCGCCAGGCTGACTTCCTCTTCCCTGATCACTTCAGTCAAAACATCAAGAGAGGGGTCTACTCCTGGCTCAGGGACAGTTTCAGCCAGGAAAGCCGACATCACATCCCGATCTAGATCCTTCCTGCGGTGTGAGTAGAAGGATCTGACGACCTCCAGGATCCCTGATCTGGACCTTTTCAGGGACCCCGTACTGTCAACCAGTCCTGTGACAACTTTACCATTCACTGACATCTTGCAGTTTCTGTAAGGGTCGGGCGAGCGGTATTTCCCGCAATCCCTCTCAAAAACCAAAGATGCGTGTCTATCGTACCGACACCTCTTCAGCAAGGATTTCACTCTGGAGATGTCCTCACGACTACCTCCAGTCGAGACGAGATGATTGAATTTCCTCCTCAGGCCCTGATACAGGCGGTACCTGTCCAGGCTCCTGAGGCTCGAGAGCTGGCAGAAGAATCTCGCCACCCTTTTCTTGAGCATCTCCCACCACTCTGACTTACTGCTACAAAGGCCCAGCAATGGTACCTGGCTCTGAAGAAAGTCCTCAAAGGATTGTCTTATCTCTACTTCTTCCAGGAGAGACGAATTGAGCTTCCAGTAGCCTCTTAGACAGTGATCGGAGAACTCCACGAAATGGCTTCCTCCTTTAAATAAAACCTGTCTATTCTAGACCTACAGCTACCCCTATAATAGGTGAACCCCGCGTGGCATGGGGTGTGCCGGATGTGGACATCCACCAGGCGAGCTTCACTAGCTATGCTATTAAGAGCGACGCTATCATAAGTCAGCTTGTCTCTGGAACCTCCCCTATCCTGGGACCTCGTGACAGCATTAAAGTCCCCTCCAAAGACCACCTGCCGACTTGTAAAAAGGTAGGGCTTGATCCTCATAAAGAGACACTTCCTGTCCCACTTGGACTGGGGACCATAGATGTTAATTAGGCGAAGTTCTTGTCCCTTCATGAGGACATCCAGGATCAGGCACCTCCCCATTTCTAACTCAATAACTCGTTGGCATTCTACCGGTGAGGTAAAAAGGACCGCCACTCCGCTATACGGCTCGGCCGCAAGAGACCAATAGGAAGGCCCGTGTCTCCATTCTCTCTTAGCTTTAAACATGGCCACCAAATCTGGCAGCCTGATCTCCTGCAAAAATAAAATGTCGGCTTCAACATGGCCGAGAAAATTAAAGGCCGCAAATCTAGCCGCATCAGACTTAATGCTGGCGACATTAATGGACGCCAGTGTCAACGGAGTGGGTGCTGCCATCATGAGTGATTGAGTTAGACGGCTTTCTTTTTACCCATCTTACCACCACCCTCGGGAAACGAACACCCCCTTTTTAGATATTTTGTGGTGTCCATCTCCCGCACCTCTGATGCTTCAGGGGCAGATACAGGACCTGCCCCCTCATCCTCGTCTCCAGACTCTGTACCAGTCTCCCCTTCTGAGGACCCTGATTCCCCAGGGGGAGACTCGGCACCTCCTGCAGGCTCCGCCACCTCTGGCCCTTCACCCTCAGCCCCTCGATCGGCAGGAAAGGCTCCATCCAGGGCCAGAAAATGACTTGAAAGTTCGACCAGCGGGGGGTCGGTTGCACCTTCCTTGGGTACCTTAGTCAGGGAGGGAGAAGATCTTACACCTCCCTTCTTTTTACCCTTTTTCTTCTTTTTGGCGCCACGCTTACGCTTTTCCTCTAGCCACACCCTATTATCCTCATCCATACTCTCATAATGGGAGGACTCTGAGGATGTGGTACCCTCCTCTCTCTCGATCTTCCTGATCTCCTCATCCAGCACATCATCCCCTGGGGCCTCAGCGACAGGTGTGGTCTCCAGGACAGCGCCAGAGGTTGTCTCAGCAGCCCGAGACTCCCCCCGCTCTCTCTCCTGTTGACGCTTCTCTAGACGCCTTAGCTGGGCAGGCGTCTTTTTCCTGTCTTTCTTCCCTGGCCCCTCCACTGCTCCGCCTCTGCTAGTCCCCTCCCCAGCAGATTCAGCCTCATGGCTTTCATCCGCTGAGGTTGAGCCCGCATTAGCGAAGGAAAGAGGACAACGACTGTACGGGTGACCGAGATCACCACACAGGTTACACCTAATCTGCCCTGTACAGGATGCAGCGAGATGGCCAACACCCCCACACAACGCACACTTCTGCACGGTGCAGTTTGCGCTGAAATGTGTGGGGTCACCGCACCTGTGACACAGCTTAGGCTGCCCCCGGTAGAAGATCAGGATCCGATCCCTCCCCAGGAAGGCTGATGAAGGGATGTGGGCGACTGAGTTACCTGAATTTCTCAACTTCACCATGAAGGTCCAGGCCCCTGACCAGATACCATACTCGTCTCGATTTTTCTCTGGTAATCCTAGCACCTCTCCGTAGCGATTCATCCAGGTCATGATGTCAAAGCAAGATAGTGATTCGTTACGGGTAAGAACAGTCACTTTCTTGAGTTCGCTCTTTCGGGACACTGCTTGCACAGCAAAGTCCCGCCACTCGGGCTCGTTGTATCTCAGCTCATAGTTGGATCAGAAGAGCTCAAGCCCCTCCGGCCGAACAAAGCTGACATCAAACTCAGATGTACCATAGGAATGGATCAAGGCAAAGATGTCAGCCGCCTTGAAGTCCATCTTCAGTAGCAGCTCAACTACCCGTGCCCGAGGGGGACACACATCACTGCCACGCCACCGAAGACGCACCACATTCCTACGGTTAGCACCCGGCCCGGTTGTCGGGAGCGACCATGGTGTCTCCCTGCCTCTTTGCTCTCGGAAGGCAGACAGGCCGTGCCTCTCTATCCAAAACGACAAATCAACCTCCTGCCCCGCTACATTGATCGTTCTTTCTCCCTTCTGTAAGGCCTGCAGGAGGTGCCGTTGCAAAAAGCCGTCCCCAGAGCCCAGAGACGAGGATGATGGAACCCCACTTCCCCCAGCAGCGACACTGGCATAGCTCTTAATAGGGGCCGCCACTGGGGGAGCAACCGGACCAACCCCGGCTCCCACCATATTAACACTACCCACCTCCATGCCACTCGCACCACCAGTCACTCCATCACTCACCCCCATAACTGGTAATGTTTTTGCACCACTCACACTAGCATTTGCTCCAGCTGGACCAGCAGCAACATAAGGGGGCATAAGGGAAATAGGGGCCAAAGGGGGCATAACCACCTCCGCATATTCAGGCACATGGGACGAGGGTCCCCCTTTAGGGAATTGCCCTGAGGGGACCCCAACTTTTGTCACACTTGTGCCCTCCGCATCATCAGTAGCAGATGTTAATTTAGCTTTCTTAAAATTGGGTAAAATTCGCCGCTGATCCTTCGCAGGTATCAGGCGCTGCTTTTCTTCACCTGCATCCGGACTTGGATCATCCCCAACACCAACACAAAATAAAATTTTACTGTCCTGTCTGGGAGGTCCGGAGCCCTCAGCCTCAGCGATCCCAACTAAGTGATCAGCGGCGACAGCACGAAGAGGCGCCGAGGTACTGGAAGCTGCCACCAGTGCCGGGCTATCCCCCCCTCCCACCGGGGGACGCATCACAGCACTGGATTTTTATGGTATCGCCATTGCCGAGCCGCCCTGACTGTCCGGCCTTGCGGCCGATGCCTCCCCTGCTCCCCCACTGTTACCACAAACAGAGACGGAGCCCATCGCCACATCAGGTGTCACACCTGTAATCTCCATGCACCTTTGCACCGGGTCCACAGCAGAACTCGGGGGGGTTTGGGTAGCAGGGCTTTCACAGTGAGCTGACCCTGCGCTTTGCCCGGGGGGGTGTACAGGGAGGGGGGTAAAGATGAATCTTACCTCTTCTTGCTGCTTGGTCTTCTTACTCTTCCTCCGGCTGCTCTCCCCAGCGGCTTCGTCTGGAAGTTTGTCACCAAAAGAAAAGTTCTCCATGCGCACTGGGGACTCGAGCAGCCGGATCTCCGCCATGAGCGCCCCTCCCTGGCTGCCGGTGTCACTGTCCTCCCCCGAGCGAGGTGTTACTGCTGGCTGTCCTGCACGAGGCCTGCTGATCTTCCTGCAGGCCGTTAGGTGGGAACTGCTGCTCGTTATCATTATCATCATCCTCCTCCTCCACCTGGCTCGCAGGCTGCAACCCCTTCAGCCTTTGCTCTCTGTTGTCAGCCATTTCTGAGAATCTGTCATCATTTAAAAGTTTTTCCGCTATTATCACAAATAAAGGTCTTTCTGGAATCCAACTTTGCAATCTCTTCTTTTAGGCGATTAATCTCACCATTTATATTTATCTTGCGCTTCTTTTGCACTGTAACAGCCCTGGCGCGGGCACATCGCAGCTCCTCCCGGAGCCTCCTGATGGTCTTGGTCGCCTCTTCGTATTCACAGAGGTGGCTCTGGACCCGGGAGGCATAGGTGGACAAAGACTCCCGGGGCCCCTGCACCGCCCAGCCTCCCCCGCATGGTCAGCCTTACCTCTGTGAGCACTTCATGTCTTTAGCCCCGGAAGGACCGCTTTCACCCGCACCATCATGGACATCCAGCTTCTTACTACGCCGCTTCACACTAGGCTCAGGGGGAGCGGGAGCAGTATTACTACGACTCCTGGTGGAACGTCTCACCCCTGAGTCCTCCATAGCGCTGGCCGGTAGCTGGCTACCCCTGCCCCCCCGCCGGCCTGGCCCGGGAAGCAGGAGCCTTGGGCTTGCTGCTCTGGCTCATGCCTGGAAAGCCACCCCCTCCCTGGGAAGGGAGAGAATAGGCCCCAGGTGGAGATGGAACCTGCCTGGAGCTCAGAGCAGCAGCAGCACACAGCCTCTCACAGCAACAGACAGAGATAACGAGCTAACAAGCCCCAGAGATGCACTCACTATTCCGCTGCTGGTGCAGTCACTGTGTACATACATGACATTACTGTATATACTCGTGTATAAGCCGAGTTTTTCAGCACAAAAAATGTGCTAAAAAACGTCCCCTCGGCTTATACACGAGTCAATACTCGTAAAAAATAATTAAAAATGGACAAAAAAAATAAACTTATATATTCACCCTCCGGTGGCCCCGATGCGCAGCGCTGCTCCCCCGATGTCATCGAGGCTCCTCTTCTGGCTTCCCGGCTCCTCTTCTTGCTTCCGTGCCGTCTTCTGTCTTTTTTAACATCGTGCTGGGCGCCGCCATTGTTCTTCTCCCGTGCGGCGCCTAGTATGACGTCAGCAGCAGCGCGTTATACTAGGCGCCGCATGGGAGAGAACAACACGATGTTAAAGAAGACAGAAGACGGCTACTGGGGGCACGCTGTATACTACTGGGGGCACGCTGTATACTACTGGGGGCACGCTGTATACTACTGGGGGCATGCTGTATACTACTGGGGGGCAGGCTGGGGTGGCTGTATACTACTGGGGGCAGGCTGGGGTGGCTGTATACTACTGGGGGCAGGCTGGGGGGCTGTATACTACTGGGGCAGGCTGCATACTACTGGGGGCAAGCTGTATATTATAGGGGGCTGGCTGGCTATACACTTGGCTGGGTCTGTGACCAATGCATTTCCCACCCTCGGCTTATACTCGAGTCAATAGGTTTTCCCAGTTTTTGGTGGTAAAATTAGGGGTCTCGGCTTATACTCGGGTCGGCTTATACTCGAGTATATACAGTACTTATCCTGTACTGATCCTGAGTTACATCCTGTATTATACTCCAGAGCTGCACTCACTATTCTGCTGCTGGTGCAGTCACTGTGTACATACATGACATTACTTATCCTGTACTGATCCTGAGTTACATCCTGTATTATACCCCAGAGCTGCACTCACTATTCTGCTGCTGGTGCAGTCACTGTGTACATACATGACATTACTTATCCTGTACTGATCCTGAGTTACATCCTGTATTATACTCCAGAGCTGCACTCACTATTCTGCTGCTGGTGCAATCACTGTACATACATGACATTACTTATCCTGTACTGATCCTGAGTTACATCCTGTATTATACTCCAGAGATGCACTCACTATTCTGCTGCTGGTGCAGTCACTGTGTACATACATGACATTACTTATCCTGTATTGATCCTGAGTTACATCCTGTAGATCTTTTATTTTATATAAAAATAAAAAAACATAACAATACAAACCAAACATAATACATAATATATACAAAATATATACAATATCTTACCTGCTGGTCCAGCCACATTCACTCCTAGCTAAAACAATAATTTAAAATACACCAAAATGTATAAACACCAAATACTACAACCCCCACCCAACCGATTGTCACACCCTCAACCAAACCAATAAACAATAAGACAAACCACACCCACAAATAAACATAAATGACTATAAATATACATAAACCCACCCCACACCCTCTAATAACAAACCACCCCACACCCATTTTTTTTTTTTTTTTTTTTTTTTTATAAATATATAATAACAAACACATAACACATAATACACATAACACTACACTGCACTAGATCCCTCGCCCGCACCCTCCCCTTCCCCCCAGACACTGGTCTAACGTCCAAAGTTTGCGTTAAGTAGTCCAGACCAGTGCCCAGGGTCAGTTCATAAGTCCACCACTATCACCCCCCTCCCAACCTAACACTATGTCCCAAACCCCACTATATACAATATATACAATATATACAGTATTTACAACATAACAAAGAAAACAGAATACAAATAAAGTCTAAACAACATCAATCCAAACCACATAAAGCCCAGGTTCGGCGCCTGCAAGCCGCTACATCACTACATGCCCAGAACACAAAACAAAAATCTACTGTGCAGCATCAGCCCTAACACCAGGAGAGGAGATGACAGACTAAGGGACACTAAAGGAGAACCCCCTCCAAAGGAGAGAGGCCCTCCCCGTGCCCAGCCTCTCATACTCCAGAGAGCGCACCTTCACCAGGTCACCCAGAATGTTCCTAACCACCTCATCCACCGGGAGGATTTTACGCTGCGTCGATACTAAGCACCGTGCGTTCCACGTGTGGTACCTGACCATTAGGCTAACTAGGAATAACGTGCAGCGGTCCCGGCCACCCAGGCCTCTGAATGCTCCATAGGCCCACTCCGCATAGGAGAGACCGGCCAACCCGGGCCAATGGATGGAAGCGCCCACCCGGTTGTACACCTCTGTGTTAAAGGGGCACTGAAGCAGGAAGTGGTCCATGCTCTCCAGCAGGCCACCGCACTCCTCCCGGGGACAACCCCTTTCCTCAGAGCTCCTACACTTCAGATTGTCCCTCACACACAGCTTTCCATGGAAGCAGCGCCAAGTCACGTCCCAAAACTTCAAGGGGATCCGGATAGAATTCAATAAACTCAAACCCACCCTCAGATCCTGACTTGGGCAATCCCTGAGGGCCAGAGGCTTCTGGAAATGGGTCAACAGAACCCTCTTGTCAAGGATTTTCCTCGACATGGTCCTGATCTCCCACATTCCCAGACCCCACCGGCGAATCACCTTCAGAACCGGGGTAGCGTAAGCCGGAAGATGCCCATGCGGTGTACGGAGATCCTTCACTTGTCCTCCTGTCTCCCATTCCTGGAAGAAAGGCCGAAACCATCCCCTGCAGGAGTATACCCACGGAGGAGCCCTCTCTTTCCAGAGGTTCGCTACATTGATCTTAAGAAAGGTATTCACTAGGAACACCACAGGGTTGACCATACACAACCCTCCTTGTCTCCTCGTGCGGTAAGTAACCTCCCTCTTGATTAGGTTCAGCCTATTCCCCCATAACAGCTGGAAGAACAGACTGTAGACCCGAGTCCAGAGGGGCTCTGGCAACATGCACACACTGCCCAGATAAATCAGTAACGGGAGCAGGTAAGTTTTGATCAGATTAACCCTTTCTCTGAGGGTCAAAGACCAACCCTTCCACTGGTCCACCTTCTGAGCGGCGATCTTAAGCCTGCCGTCCCAGTTTTGCATGGGGTAATCCCCCTGGCCAAATTCGATGCCGAGAACTTTGGCAGAGTCCTGGGGCCCTGGAAGAGTGTCCGGGAGATCAAAGCCTGGATCCCCCTCTCCCAGCCAGAGACTCTCACACTTATCCCGGTTGATCTTGGACCCAGAAGCCTCCGAGTAGCGGTCAACCTCTGACATCACCCATTGCGCCTCCCCTCCCGAGGACACGAAAACGGTGACATCATCGGCATACGCTACCACCCTTAGAGTGGCTTCCGGTGCTGCCCGATCCATCCCGACTCCCACCAACGGCCCACGATCAACCCTCCTAAGGAATGGGTCAATCGCGAACACGTATAAAAGTGGGCTCAGAGGACAACCCTGGCGAACACCAGACCCGACCTCAAAAGAGTGGCCAATCCAACCGTTCACAAGCGGGAAACTCTCTGCCCCTGCGTACAAAACCTTAAGCCAATTGACAAACTCCCCCGGCAGTCCATACCTCAGAAGGACAGACCAGAGGTACTCGTGGTTAACCCGATCAAACGCTTTTGCCTGATCCAAGGACAGCAAGTACCCCTTCCAGTTACCAGCCCTGCCCCGTTCCACTGCCTCCCGGACACAAAGCACAGCACTAAATGTACTGCGGCCTGGAACAGAGCAGTGCTGGGTCCCCGAAAGGAGCCGGGGCGCAAACTGCGCCAGCCGATTAAACAGCACCTTTGCCAAAACCTTTCTGTCCGTATTGAGAAGCGCTATGGGACGCCAGTTCTCAACACGAGATCGGTCCTTACCCTTTGACATGATGATCAGGGCTGACCTCCTCATTGACTTCGGCAGAGCGCCCGAGGAAAGACACTCATTGAATACCTCAGTCAAGAGGGGAACCAAGGCGTCCTTAAAGGTCTTATAAAACTCGGATGTTAAGCCATCCGGACCCGGCGATTTCTTGAGGGCGAGCCCTTCAATCGCCAGGCTGACTTCCTCTTCCCTGATCATCTCTGTCAAAATATCAAGAGAGGGGTCTACTCCTGGCTCAGGGACAGTTTCAGCCAGGAAAGCCGACATCACATCCCGATCTAGATCCGTCCTGCCCAAGAGGTGCGAGTAGAAGGATCTGACGACCTCCAGAATCCCTGATCTGGACCTTTTCAGGGATCCCGTACTGTCAACCAGTCCCGTGACAACTTTACCATTCACTGACATCTTGCAGTTTCTGTAAGGGTCGGGCGAGCGGTATTTCCCGTAATCCCTCTCAAAAACCAAAGATGCGTGTCTATCGTACTGACACCTCTTCAGCAAGGATTTCACTCTGGAGATGTCCTCACGACTACCTCCAGTCGAGACGAGATGCTCGAGTTTCCTCCTCAGGCCCTGATACAGGCGGTACCTGTCCAGGCTCCTGAGGCTCGAGAGCTGGCGGAAGAATCTCGCCACCCTTTTCTTGAGCATCTCCCACCACTCTGACTTACTGCTACAAAGGCCCAGCAATGGTACCTGGCTCTGAAGAAAGTCCTCAAAGGATTGTCTGATCTCCGCTTCTTCCAGGAGAGACGAATTGAGCTTCCAGTAGCCTCTTCCCATCCGGGGGGTCTCTGTAACATTCAGAGAAAACAAAATTAAACAGTGGTCAGAGAACTCCACCTCAACAACGGACACTGCTGAAGAAATGGCTTCCTCCTTTAAATAAAACCTGTCTATTCTAGACCTGCAGCTACCCCTATAATAGGTGAACCCCGCGTGGCCTGGGGTGTGCCGGATGTGGACATCCACCAGGCGAGCCTCACTAGCTATGCTATTAAGAGCGACGCTATCATAAGTCAGCTTGTCTCTGGAACCTCCCCTATCCTGGGACCTCGTGACAGCATTGAAGTCCCCTCCAAAGACCACCTGCCGACTTGTAAAAAGGTAGGGCTTGATCCTCATAAAGAGACACTTCCTGTCCCACTTGGACTGGGGACCATAGATGTTAATAAGACGAAGTTCTTGTCCCTTCATGAGGACATCCAGGATCAGGCACCTCCCCATTTCTAACTCAATAACTCGTCGGCATTCTACCGGAGCGGTAAAAAGGACCGCCACTCCGCTATACGGCTCGGCCGCAAGAGACCAATAGGAAGGCCCGTGTCTCCATTCCCTCTTAGCTTTAAACACGGCCGCCAAATCTGGCAGCCTGGTCTCCTGCAAAAATAAAATGTCGGCTTCAACACGGCCGAGAAAATCAAAGGCCGCAAATCTAGCCGCATCAGACTTAATGCTGGCGACATTAATGGACGCCAGCGTCAACGGAGTGGGTGCCGCCATCATGAGTGATTGAGTTAGACGGCTTTCTTTTTACCCATCTTACCACCACCCTCGGGAAATGAACACCCCCTTTTTAGACATATTGTGGTGTCCATCTCCCGCACCTCTGATGTTTCAGGGGCAGATCCAGGACCTGCCCCCTCATCCTCGTCTCCAGACTCTGGGCCAGTCTCCCCTCCTGAGGACCCTGACTCCCCAGGGGGAGACTCGGCACCCCCTGCAGGCTCCGCCACCTCTGGCCCTTCACCCTCAGCCCCTCCATCGGCAGGAGAGGCTCCGTCCAGGGCCAGGAAACGATTTGAAAGTTCGACCAGCGGGGGGTCGGTTGCACCTTCCTTGGGTACCTTAGTCAGGGTGGGAGAAGATCTTACACCTCCCTTCTTTTTACCCTTATTCTTCTTTTTGGCGCCACGCTTACGCTTTTCCTCTAGCCACGCCCTATTATCCTCGTCCATACTCTCATAATGGGAGGAGTCTGAGGATGTGGCACCCTCCTCTCTCTCGATCCTCCTGACCTCCTCATCCAGTACATCATCCCCTGGGGCCTCAGCGACAGGTGTGGTCTCCAGGATAGCGCCAGAGGTTGTCCCAGCAGCCCGAGACTTCCCCCGCTCTCTCTCCTGTTGACGCTTCTCTAGACGCCTTAGCTGGGCAGGCGTCTTTTTCCTGTCTTTCTTCCCTGGCCCCTCCATTCCTCCGCCTCTGCTAGTCCCCTCCCCAGCAGATTCAGCCTCATGGCTTTCATCCGCTGAGGCTGAGCCCGCATTAGCGAAGGAAAGAGGACAACGACTGTACGGGTGACCGAGATCACCACACAGGTTACACCTAATCTGCCCTGTACAGGATGCAGCGAGATGGCCGACACCCCCACACAACGCACACTTCTGCACGGTGCAGTTTGCGCTGAAATGTGTGGGGTCACCGCACCTGTGACACAGCTTAGGCTGCCCCCGGTAGAAGATCAGGATCCGATCCCTCCCTAGGAAGGCTGATGAAGGGATGTGGGCGACTGAGTTACCTGAACGCCTCAACTTCACCATGAAGGTCCAGGCCCCTGACCAGATACCATACTCGTCTCGATTTTTCTCAGGTACTCCCAGTACCTCTCCATAACGATTCATCCAGGTCATGATGTCAAAGCAAGATAGTGATTCGTTACGGGTAAGAACGGTCACTTTCTTGAGTTCGCTCTGGCGGGACACTGCTTGCACAGCAAAGTCCCGCCACTCGGGCTCGTTGTATCTCAGCTCATAGTTGGACCAGAAGAGCTCAAGCCCCTCCGGCCGAACAAAGCTGACATCAAACTCAGATGTACCATAGGGATGGATCAAGGCAAAGATGTCAGCCGCCTTGAAATCCATCTTCAGCAGCAGCTCAACTACCCGTGCCCGAGGGGGACACACATCACTGCCACGCCACCGAAGACGGACCACATTCCTACGGTTAGCACCCGGCCCGGTTGTCGGGAGCGACCATGGTGTCTCCCTGCCTCTTTGCTCTCGGAAGGCAGACAGGCCGTGCCTCTCTATCCAAAACGACAAATCAACCTCCTGCCCCGCTATATTGATCGTCCTTTCTCCCTTCTGTAAGGCCTGCAGGAGGCGCCGTTGCAAAAAGCCGTCCCCAGAGCCCAGAGACGAGGATGATGGACCCCTACTTCCCCCAGCAGCGACACTGGCATAGCTCTTAATAGGGGCCGCCACTGGGGGAGCAACCGGACCAACCCCTGCACCCACCACATTAACTCTACCCACCTGCATGTTACACTCAGCCGCGCCACTCACACCCCCAGTCACTCCATCACTCACCCCCAAAGCTGGAAAAGATTCTCCACCACTCACACCATTCACATTATCCACCACAACTTTACTGACTCCACTCACACTGGCTGGACCAGCAACAACATTAGCAGACATGACCACCTCCGCATCTTCAGGCACAAGGGACGGGGGTCCCCCCGCAGCGCATCGCCCAGAGGGGACCCCAACTTGTGTCACACTTGTGCCCTCCACATCATTTGTAGCAGATGTTATTTTACTTTTCTTAGAGGAAGGTAGGAGTCGCCGCTGATCTTTGGCTGGTATGTGGCACCGCTGATCCCCACCTTCCTCAGCACTCCTCTGCAGACTATCTCCAACACCAACACAAAATAGGACTTTAGGCTTGGGAGGTCCGGAGCCCTCAGCCTCAGCGACCCCTCCACGCTGCCGCCGCTCCACCACCAAGTGATCAGCGGCAACAGCATAAAGAGGCGCCGGGGCACCGGTAGCTGCCACCAGTGCCGGGCTATCCCCCCTCCCACCAGGGGACGCACCACAGCACTGGATTTCGATGGTATCGCCACTGCCGAGCCGCCCTTACTGTCCGGCCTCGCGGCCGATGCCTCCCCTGCTCCCCCACTGTTACCACAAACAGAGACGGAGCCCATCGCCACATCAGATGTCACACCTGTAATCTCCCCGCTCCCTGGCACTGAGTCCACTGCAGGACCCGTGCTGGGCTGGGTAACGGGGCTCGCACAGTGAGCTGACCCTGCGGCCGACTCGGGTTTTACGGGGAGGGGGCTGTAGACTAGACTCACCACTTCCACGGATTTGGTCTTCTTCTTTCGTGGTTTGCTGCCCCCCGGTGCATCCTCCGGCAGATCGTCTCCAAAAGTAAAGTCCTGGAGGTGCACAGGGGACTCGAGCCGTCTGATCTCCTCCATCAGCGCCCCTCCCTGGTGGCTGTCACTATCCTCACCCGGGCCGGCAGAACCGCAGGCAGATGACATGGCCGCTTGTCCTGCAGGGGGCCCACTGCACGGTACCGGACTTTCCTCCTCCGTCTGACTCTCTGGCTGAAGCCCCATCAGCCGCCTCTGCTTCTCCTCCTCCATCTCCCGGAACCGCTCATCATTAAGGATTTTTTCTTTAAACGGCCCGCTCCTCTCCAGCAGGTAAGCCTTCCTCTCCTCCAAGGCCTGGATGTTAGTCTGGAGCCTGGAAATCTCTGCCATAATCTGCTCCTTCTTCCTCCTTGGTGCAGAGCTTGCCCTGGCATGGGCGCACCTGAGCTCCTCCCGCAGTCTCCTCACCGTCTTGCTGGCTTCTTCGTACTCAGAGAGGTGGCCCAGAGCCCGGGAGGCATAGGTGGAAATAGACTCCCGGGTCCTCAGCATTCCCCAGCCCTCTTCACTGAGGTCAGCCTCACCTCCCCGAGCACTCAGCTTTCCTGCGGTATCCATCTTTCCCGAGGTACCCAGCTTTCCCGAGGTATCCATCTTTTCTGAGGTCTTGCTGCTTTTTGAAGCCTTAGCTGGCCTGGGGGTACTTGGAGCAGCATTGCTGCTGTTCCTTGCAGATCTTCTTACCCCCAAGGCTTCCGCAGCGCTGGCCGGTTCCTGGCTACCCCTGCCTCCCGCCGGCCTAGACCGGGAAGCAGGAGCCTGGGACTTGCTGCCCTGGCTCATGCCTAGAAACCCACTCCCTCCCTGGGAGAGGAGAGAGCAGGCCCCAGGTGGAGGTGGTTTTCCCTGGAGCTCAGGAGCAGCAGCAGCACACAGCCTCTCACAGCAACAGACAGCTAACGAGCTGATGAGCAACACCAGAGCTGCACTCACTATTCTGCTGCTGGTGCAGTCACTGTACATACATGACATTACTTATCCTGTACTGATCCTGAGTTACATCCTGTATTATACTCCAGAGATGCACTCACTATTCTGCTGCTGGTGCAGTCACTGTGTACATACATGACATTACTTATCCTGTACTGATCCTGAGTTACATCCTGTATTATACTCCAGAGCTGCACTCACTATTCTGCTGCTGGTGCAGTCACTGTGTACATACATGACATTACTTATCCTGTACTGATCCTGAGTTACATCCTGTATTATACCCCAGAGCTGCACTCACTATTCTGCTGGTGCAGTCACTGTGTACATACATGACATTACTTATCCTGTACTGATCCTGAGTTACATCCTGTAGATCTTTTATTTTATATAAAAGTAAAAAACATAACAATACAAACAAAACATAACATACAATATATACAATATCTTACTTGCTGGTCCAGCCCCATTCACACCTAGTAAAAACAATAACTTAAAATACACCGAAATGAATGAACACCAAATACCACAACCCCCACCCAACTGATTATCACAACCTAAACCAAACCAATAAACAAAGGCAAGCCACACCACAAATAAAACATAAATGAATATAAATATACATAAACCCACCCCACACCCTCTAATAACAAACCACCCCACACAGATCACATCCCACACCCATTTTTTTTTTTTTTTTTTTTTTTTTAAATATATAATAACAAATACACACAACACTACACTAAACTAAATCCCTCGCCCGCACCCTCCCCTTCCCCCCAGACACTGGTCTAACGTCCAAAGTTTGCGTTAAGTAGTCCAGACCAGTGCCCAGGGTCATAGAGTCCAAGGTCAACGTAAATCCCACCACCATCACCCCCCTCCCAACCTAACACTATGTCCCAAACCCCACTATATACAATATATACAATATATACAGTATTTACAACATAACAAAGAAAACAGAATACAAATAAAATCTCAAAATCTCAACAACATCAATCAAAACCACATAAAGCCCAAGTTCGGTGCCTGCAAGCCCAACATCACTATAACCTCAGAACACAAAACAAAAATCTACTGTGCAGCATCAGCCCAACACCAGGAGAGGAGATGACAGACTAAGGGACACTAAAGGAGAACCCCCTCCAAAGGAGAGAGGCCCTCCCCGTGCCCAGCCTCTCATACTCCAGAGAGCGCACCTTCACCAGGTCACCCAGAATGTTCCTAACCACCTCAACCACCGGGAGGATTTTACGCTGCGTCGATACTAAACACCGTGCGTTCCACGTGTGGTACCTGACCACTAGACTGACTAGGAATAACGTGCAGCGGTCCCGGCCACCCAGGCCTCTGAATGCTCCATAGGCCCACTCCGCATAGGAGAGACCGGCCAACCCGGGCCAATGGATGGAAGCGCCCACCCGGTTGTACACCTCTGTGTTAAAGGGGCACTGAAGCAGGAAGTGGTCCATGCTCTCCAGCAGGCCACCGCACTCCTCCCGGGGACAACCCCTTTCCTCAGAGCTCCTACACTTCAGATTGTCCCTCACACACAGCTTTCCATGGAAGCAGCGCCAAGTCACGTCCCAAAACTTCAAGGGGATCCTGATGGAATTCAATAAACTCAAACCCACCCCAAGATCCCGACTTGGGCAATCCCTGAGGGCCAGAGGCTTCTGGAAATGGGTCAACAGAACCCTTTGGTCAAGGATTTTCCTCGACATGGTCCTGATCTCCCACATTCCCAGACCCCACCGGCGAATCACCTTCAGAACCGGGGTAGCGTAAGCCGGAAGATGCCCATGCGGTGTACGGAGATCCTTCACTTGCCCTCCTGTCTCCCATTCCTGGAAGAAAGGCCGAAACCATCCCCTGCAGGAGTATACCCACGGAGGAGCCCTCTCTTTCCAGAGGTTTGCTACATTGATCTTAAGAAAGGTATTCACTAGGAACACCACAGGGTTGACCATACACAACCCTCCTTGTCTCCTCGTGCGGTAAGTAACCTCCCTCTTGATAAGGTTCAGCCTATTCCCCCATAACAGCTGGAAGAACAGACTGTAGACCCGAGTCCAGAGGGGTTCTGGCAACATGCACACACTGCCCAGATAAATCAGTAACGGGAGCAGGTAAGTTTTGATCAGATTAACCCTTTCTCTGAGGGTCAAAGACCAACCCTTCCACTGGTCCACCTTCTGAGCGGCGATCTTAAGCCTGCCATCCCAGTTTTGCATGGGGTAATCCCCCTGGCCGAATTCGATGCCGAGAACTTTGGCGGAGTCCTGGGGCCCTGGAAGAGTGTCCGGGAGATCAAAGCCTGGATCCCCCTCTCCCAGCCAGAGACTCTCACACTTATCCCGGTTGATCTTGGACCCAGAAACCTCTGAGTAGCGGTCAACCTCTGACATCACCCATTGCGCCTCCCCTCCCGAGGACACGAAAACGGTGACATCATCAGCATACGCTACCACCCTTAGAGTGGCTTCCGGTGCTGCCCGATCCATCCCGACTCCCACCAACGGCCCACGATCAACCCTCCTAAGGAATGGGTCAATCGCGAACACGTATAAAAGTGGGCTCAGAGGACAACCCTGGCGAACACCAGACCCGACCTCAAAAGAGCGGCCAATCCAACCGTTCACAAGCGGGAAACTCTCTGCCCCTGCGTACAAAACCTTTAGCCAATTGACAAACCCACCCGGCAGGCCATACCTCAGAAGGACAGACCAGAGGTACTCGTGGTTAACCCGATCAAACGCTTTTGCCTGATCCAAGGACAGCAAGTACCCCTTCCAGTTACCAGCCCTGCCCTGCTCCACTGCCTCCCGGACACAAAGCACAGCACTAAATGTACTGCGGCCTGGAACAGAGCAGTGCTGGGTCCCCGAAAGGAGCCGGGGCGCAAACTGCACCAGCCGATTAAACAGCACCTTTGCCAAAACCTTTCTGTCCGTATTGAGAAGCGCTATGGGACGCCAGTTCTCAATACGAGATCGGTCCTTACCCTTTGACAGGATGATCAGGGCAGACCTCCTCATTGACTTCGGCAGAGCGCCCGAGGAAAGACACTCATTGAATACCTCAGTCAAGAGGGGAACCAAGGCGTCCTTAAAGGTCTTATAAAACTCAGATGTTAAGCCATCCGGACCCGGCGATTTCTTGAGGGCGAGCCCTTCAATCGCCCGGCTGACTTCCTCTTCCCTGATCATCTCTGTCAAAACATCAAGAGAGGGGTCTACTCCTGGCTCAGGGACAGTTTCAGCCAGGAAACCCGACATCACATCCCGATCTAGATCCTTCCTGCCCAAGAGGTGCGAGTAGAAGGATCTGACGACCTCCAGGATCCCTGATCTGGACCTTTTCAGGGATCCCGTACTGTCAACCAGTCCCGTGACAACTTTACCATTCACTGACATCTTGCAGTTTCTGTAAGGGTCGGGCGAGCGGTATTTCCCGTAATCCCTCTCAAAAACCAAAGATGCGTGTCTATCGTACTGACACCTCTTCAGCAAGGATTTCACTCTGGAGATGTCCTCACGACTACCTCCAGTCGAGACGAGATGCTCGAGCTTCCTCCTCAGGCCCTGATACAGGCGGTACCTGTCCAGGCTCCTGAGGCTCGAGAGCTGGCGGAAGAATCTCGCCACCCTTTTCTTGAGCATCTCCCACCACTCTGACTTACTGCTACAAAGGCCCAGCAATGGTACCTGGCTCTGAAGAAAGTCCTCAAAGGATTGTCTTATCTCCGCTTCCTCCAGGAGAGACGAATTGAGCTTCCAGTAGCCTCTTCCCATCCGGGGGGTCTCTGAACGCCTCAACTTCACCATGAAGGTCCAGGCCCCTGACCAGATACCATACTCATCACGATTTTTCTCGGGTACTCCCAGTACCTCTCCATAACGATTCATCCAGGTCATGATGTCAAAGCAAGATAGTGATTCATTACGGGTAAGAACGGTCACTTTCTTGAGTTCGCTCTGGCGGGACACTGCTTGCACAGCAAAGTCCCGCCACTCGGGCTCGTTGTATCTCAGCTCATAGTTGGACCAGAAGAGCTCAAGCCCCTCCGGCCGAACAAAGCTGACATCAAACTCAGATGTACCATAGGGATGGATCAAGGCAAAGATGTCAGCCGCCTTGAAGTCCATCTTCAGCAGCAGCTCAACTACCCGTGCCCGAGGGGGACACACATCACTGCCACGCCACCGAAGACGGACCACATTCCTACGGTTAGCACCCGGCCCGGTTGTCGGGAGCGACCATGATGTCTCCCTGCCTCTTTGCTCTCGGAAGGCAGACAGGCCGTGCCTCTCTATCCAAAACGACAAATCAACCTCCTGCCCTGCTACATTGATCGTCCTTTCTCCCTTCTGTAAGGCCTGCAGGAGGCGCCGTTGCAAAAAGCCGTCCCCAGAGCCCAGAGACGAGGATGATGGACCCCTACTTCCCCCAGCAGCGACACTGGCATAGCTCTTAATAGGGGCCGCCACTGGGGGAGCAACCGGACCAACCCCTGCACCCACCACATTAACACTACCCACCTGCATGTTACACCCAGCCGCGCCACTCACACCACCAGTCACTCCATCACCCACCCCCAAAGCTGGAAAAGATTCTCCACCACTCACATTATCCACCACAACATTACTGACTCCACTCACACTGGCTGGACCAGCAACAACATTAGCAGACAAGACCACCTCCGCATCTTCAGGCACAAGGGACGGGGGTCCCCCCGCAGCGCATCGCCCAGAGGGAACCCCAACTTGTGTCACACTTGTGCCCTCCGCATCATCGGTAGCAGATGTTATTTTACTTTTCTTAGAGGAAGGTAGGAGTCGCCGCTGATCTTTGGCTGGTATGTGGCACCGCTGATCCCCACCTTCCTCAGCACTCCTCTGCAGACTGTCTCCAACACCAACACAAAATAGGACTTTAGGTTTGGGAGGTCCGGAGCCCTCAGCCTCAGCGACCCCTCCACGCTGCCGCCGCTCCATAATCAAGTGATCAGCGGCAACAGCATGAAGAGGCGCCGAGGCACCGGAAGCTGCCACCAGTGCCGGGCTATCCCCCCCTCCCACTGGGGGACGCACCACAGCACTGGATTTGGATGGTATCGCCACTGCCGAGCCGCCCTTACTGTCCGGCCTCGCGGCCGATGCCTCCCCTGCTCCCCCACTGTTACCACAAACAGAGACGGAGCCCATCGCCACATCAGATGTCACACCTGTAATCTCCCCGCTCCCTGGCACTGAGTCCACTGCAGGACCCGCGCTGGGCTGGGTAACGGGGCTCGCACAGTGAGCTGACCCTGCGGCCGACTCGGGTTTTACGGGGAGGGGGCTGTAAACTAGACTCACCACTTCCACGGATTTGGTCTTCTTCTTTCGTGGTTTGCTGCCCCCCGGTGCATCCTCCGGCAGATCGTCTCCAAAAGTAAAGTCCTGGAGGTGCACAGGGGACTCGAGCCGTCGGATCTCCTCCATCAGCGCCCCTCCCTGGTGGCTGTCACTATCCTCACCCGGGCCGGCAGAACCGCAGCCAGATGACATAGCCGCTTGTCCTGCAGGGGGCCCACTGCACGGTACCGAACTTTCCTCCTCCATCTGACTCTCTGGCTGAAGCCCCATCAGCCGCCTCTGCTTTTCCTCCTCCATCTCCCGGAATCTCTCATCATTAAGGATCTTTTCTTTAAACGGCCCGCTCCTCTCCAGCAGGTAAGCTTTCCTCTCCTCCAAGGCCTGGATGTTGGAGTCTGGAGCCTGGAAATCTCTGCCATAATCTGCTCCTTCTTCCTCTTTGGGGCAGAGCTTGCCCTGGCATGGGCGCACCTGAGCTCCTCCCGCAGTCTCCTCACCGTCTTGCTGGCTTCTTCGTACTCAGAGAGGTGGCCCAGAGCCCGGGAGGCATAGCTGGAAATAGACTCCCGGGTCCTCAGCATTCCCCAGCCCTCTTCACTGAGGTCAGCCTCACCTCTCTGAGCACTCAGCTTTCCTGCGGTATCCAGCTTTTCCGAAGTACCCAGCTTTCCCGAGGTATCCAGCTTTCCCGAGGTATCCAGCTTTCCCGAGGTATCCAGCTTTCCTGAGGTATTCATCTTTTCTGAGGTCTTGCTGCTTTTTGAAGCCTTAGCTGGCCTGGGGGTACTTGGAGCAGCATTGCTGCTGTTCCTTGCAGATCTTCTCACCCCCAAGGCTTCCGCAGCGCTGGCCGGTTCCTGGCTACCCCTGCCTCCCGCCGGCCTAGACCGGGAAGCAGGAGCCTGGGACTTGCTGCCCTGGCTCATGCCTGAAAACCCACTCCCTCCCTGGGAGAGGAGAGAGCAGGCCCCAGGTGGAGGTGGTTTTCCCTGGAGCTCAGGAGCAGCAGCAGCACACAGCCTCTCACAGCAACAGAGAGTTAACGAGGTAACGAGCAACACCTGAGATGCACTCACTATCTGCTGCTGGTGCAGTCACTGTGTACATACATGACATTACTTATCCTGTACTGATCCTGAGTTACATCCTGTATTATACCCTAGAGCTGCACTCACTATTCTTCTGCTGGTGCAGTCACTGTGTACATACATGACATTACTTATCCTGTACTGATCCTGAGTTACATCCTGTATTATACCCCAGAGCTGCACTCACTATTCTGCTGGTGCAGTCACTTTGTACATACATGACATTATTTATCCTGTACTGATCCTGAGTTACATCCTGTATTATACCCCAGAGCTGCACTCACTATTCTGCTGGTGCAGTCACTTTGTACATACATGACATTATTTATCCTGTACTTATCCTGAGTTACATCCTGTATTAAACTTCAGAGATGCACTCACTATTCTGCTGCTGGTGCAGTCACTGTGTACATACATGACATTACCTATCCTGTACTGATCCTGAGTTACATCCTGTATTATACCCCAGAGCTGTACTCACTATTCTGCTGCTGTTGCAGTCACTGTGTACATACATGACTTTACTTATCCTGTACTGATCCTGAGTTACATCCTGTATTATACTCCAGAGCTGCACTCACTATTCTGCTGCTGGTGCAGTCACTGTGTACATACATGACATTACTTATCCTGTACTGATCCTGAGTTACATCCTGTATTATACTCCAGAGATGCACTCACTATTCTGCTGCTGGTGCAGTCACTGTGTACATACATGACATTACTTATCCTGTACTGATCCTGAGTTACATCCTGTATTATACCCCAGAGCTGCACTCACTATTCTGCTGCTGGTGCAGTCGCTGTGTACATACATGACATTACTTATCCTGTACTGATCCTGAGTTACATCCTGTATTATACCCCAGAGCTGTACTCACTATTCTGCTGCTGTTGCAGTCACTGTGTACATACATGACTTTACTTATCCTGTACTGATCCTGAGTTACATCCTGTATTATACCCCAGAGCTGCACTCACTATTCTGCTGCTGGTGCAGTCACTGTGTACATACATGACATTACTTATCCTGTACTGATCCTGAGTTACATCCTATATTATACTCCAGAGCTGCACTCACTATTCTGCTGCTGGTGCAGTCACTGTACATACATGACATTATTTATCCTGTACTTATCCTGAGTTACATCCTGTATTATACTCCAGAGCTGCACTCACTATTCTGCTGCTGGTGCAGTCACTGTGTACATACATGACATTACTTATCCTGTACTGATCCTGAGTTACATCCTGTATTATACTCCAGAGCTGCACTCACTATTCTGCTGCTGGTGCAGTCACTGTGTATATACATGACATTACTTATCCTGTACTTATCCTGAGTTACATCTTGTATTATACCCCAGAGCTGCACTCACTATTCTGCTGCTGGTGCAGTCACTGTGTACATACATGACATTACTTATCCTGTACTGATCCTGAGTTACATCCTGTATTATACTCCAGAGCTGCACTCACTATTCTGCTGCTGGTGCAGTCACTGTGTACATACATGACATTACTTATCCTGTACTGATCCTGAGTTACATCCTGTATTATTCCCCCAGAGCTGCACTCACTATTCTGCTGCTGGTGCAGTCACTGTACATACATGACATTACTTATCCTGTACTGATCCTGAGTTACATCCTGTATTATACCCCAGAGCTGCACTCACTATTCTGCTGCTGGTGCAGTCACTGTGTACATACATGACATTACTTATCCTGTACTGATCCTGAGTTACATCCTGTATTATACTCCAGAGCTGCACTCACTATTCTGCTGCTGGTGCAGTCACTGTGTACATACATTTCTCTCTGCAGTGTCATATGATATGACCTGTGTGTGGTTCATATATAAGTCATCCTGGTGATCTCTACAAGTTCTGTCTCCTGCATATCTGTCAACACTAACTCTTCCCTTCTCATATGTGCAGCCTCCGAGCTGCAGTCTTATTATAGCAGGAAAGTGATGACATAACATATCAGGTGATAGATAGGACAGCTCCCGACTGATCTCACCCTGTCATGGCTTGCCACCACGTGTCACACGAGAAAGTATAGGGTCACTTGCTGTATCATCTGCTTTCCTTAATGGAAGAAATTCACAAAAATCGTCTATCGTCCATATAGGACGTCCACAAGAACAGCAACCTGTCTGGGTGGATAGCACTCACGTGTTATGGTCGCTTCCCAAAGAACAGAGAGAGAATGAAGATCCGTCTCCTGCTGATAACACAGCTCTCCCTCATAGTATCTTACTGCAGAGCCCATTACATGGGAACCAGAAGGAAATAGATTCACGCTTATTTATTTGCATAAGGCACTTTATTTCAGGAGTAAACCTGCCTGTACAAGCGTCTATGATGCTTGAACTGGCGTTAGTGCAACCTGTGCACACAGTGATATCAAAGTATGCTGATAATACACAATGATACAGTCATAACACGTGCGATCTCACAGTTGTGTTGGTGATTAAGCCACTGGAGTGAGCAGACCGGATAGAAGAGACACAGCGACACAAAAGAAAAGCGCACACTCAAATAGAAAGTTTAAATTATTGCGACTGGTGGTGGTATCTGGTTGGTTTGGTTCTCATTTTAAATGAACGGGACCTTCACACTGTATGAAATGGTGTATTCTTGTATGGGGTTAGTCCTAACCAATGTAGGTGTTCATCGACAAACTGAGCGTTTTTTCTCCACTCGAGGGGTGGTCCTACCATGAAAGCATTTTTGGAGACTTGGGTCCAAACTCTCAGGATGCTGTTAATTTCCTGAATTTTAGCCGCAATCGGGCTTTGTATGTTAACTCGGGGACTGTCTATAACTTTTTGCTAACATGTTGTCACTTGCAGAGGTAAAGTACGTATAATGACCGATACAGAAATAATTTATCTTCTGTTTCTGGTAGTTACACGTGGGCCCTTTGTTCAGGCCAGGCAGGATATTGATATAAGTTCGATAGCCAATTTATTATTGACTCCTGAATAGTAGAGCATTGGGACCTATGGACCTGCATTAAGTCCAATGTCACGGGTGCCCCTGCGATCCATGTCACGGATCGTGGGCACACGCGTGCCCCTCTCCATGGCGCTGCCCCAAGCCCCTCTCCGAACTTACCTCTCCAGGCTCCCGTCCGGCCTAGGCCCCACGCACATCCCCTCTCTCTAGGGCGCGCGTGCCTGGTCTTGGAGATTTAAAGGGCCAGCACTCAGGTGATTGACGCTGGCCACTTCCGGTTCTGCTATTTAATCTGGCGGCTCCCATTATTCCCCGCAGGATTTTCAGGCCATTCTTGTGAAGTGAAAGCCTCCTGTGTCCCAGTGTTCCTGCGTTCCAGTTCCTGCTCCTGTGTTCCCGTGATCCTGTACCTGGTCCCAGTTTTCCTGCGTTCCTGTGCTCCTGCTCCTGCTCCCGTGTTCCCATGTTCCAGTCTGTTCCTGTGTTCCTGTTCCGTGTTCCTGCACCCGTGTTCCTTCTGTGAGTTCCAGTGTTCCTCCTTGCGCTGTTCTCTGGCTGTCATCACAGGCTTAGACTGTGTCCTGAAGTACTACCTTGGCTGCCACCGCAGGCTAGTCGCACATGTGGAATGACCTGGTGGTACCCCGCCGCAGCAAGACCATCCCGCTTTGCAGCCACTTAGCCTCCGGTCCCAGGTGTTGGCTAGTACCATCTCCCGCGGTGGTCCAGAAGGTCCACAGACATAGTTCTGTAGGAATTGAACAGTCAATTCCATCTTATCTAAGATCTGCTAAAAGATGCTCCGTTCACGCCTTCCAAAAAAGAAAGGATCAAATTACCAAGAATACAGTGTAACAACTTATGCGCCAACCATGGACTCTTGCTTCTTGCACTTCATTTTGACCTTTCGATTGGCACGATGAATCAGAAATCTGGGCTCATCCAACCAGTTGAATTGTTCTCATTGGTCTAAATTTTGTGACGTTTTGCACACTCGTGAATTGTTTCCTAGTAATGGTGCTTGGAGTGGTCATCTTCTGTTACAGCCTAAGGAAAGGGACTTGTGTTCACCTTTTTAAGGAGTTGTTTTCATCCACACTATTACAGTTTGTGTTTTCTTTCAACACTATTGCTCGATATAACTCCTCGAAGGTTAGTTTTATGTGATACTCTGGCCTCGGCTAGTCTAGCACTGATGACCTTTGCTTAAATCGCTCATATTTCCCATTGTACTAAGAGAAGTGTTCCACAGAAAATTAGATCTTTCTTTCTCCACCCATGGTCATATGTGTGATTCACTTATAAGGAATGGCTCGCCATCCGGTGTAGACAACGAAAAGCTTTCGACCTTTTACCATCTACGGGATAGTTTTTTGTTCTCTATTGCAACCATTGTCGTGCTAATATGCAAAGATGGAGGGACTACGTGCGTGACACAATACCGTGCACCGAAGAAGAAGAAAAACCTACTAAACAAGGTATATTTTCCCCTTAATTAATCACCATTCAAAGAAAACACTCTGTTTTTACTCAGACGACAAAGTCTAAATATCTTGAAATCGGTCCAAGGTCTGAACCTGAAGTCAGCCGGCTGCCAGGTCTTACATCATTGCTTATTTTTAAGAGCCTTCAAAAAAAAAAAACCCTTACATTAATTGATATTTTGGAAATAGACCCTCAGTGCTATGACTGATCACCTTAAGACGTATGCCCCACTTTCAAAACAACATCACCACAAGCTGGGTATCTCCTGGTCTTTTCGTTCCACCAGAAAAAAACGCTTGCAAGAATCTTACGTTGCGATGCTGTGCCAATTCGTGACAGGTCTCAGGGCTGGGGAATGTCAGCACCAACAAAAGGAATGAGGCCTACACAATGGCAGCACTGTGGTTCATGTAACACACGCGGAGCACACGCTGACATGTGTCCGGCTCCGATATCTAAGATCATTCTCAGAACTTCCTGCCTCTGGGGTTTGACACGAAATTGAAATAATATGTAATAAGACCGAGATGTTTATCAGACCCTTTAGCCTAAAGCTGTGGGGTCTTATCCCTTATGAGGCTCCGTCCAAGTTAACAGGAAGGATCCCACTGAGGGAGGTATAAATTCCTGCTAGAAAGTGAGAGGAAACCTACTGGAAGAAGTAAGTTTTAGGCTGAGAATACAGAGGTGAGAAGGAGAGGGAAAACAGCGTAGGAGAGAAGTGTGAACTATGGGATCAGCGTGGTGGTGGAGGAAGGACAAGAGGAATTATACCTAGAAACCCTATACAAGGTCTCTTCAACTGAGCAGTCGGAAATTCATTAAAAAAAGGCGTAGAGCGTTTATGGCACAAGAATGTAAAGACTTGAACTCTACAAGAATTACATTCAAGGCTACACAAGGCTTAGAAATTACATACTGGACGTGAATATGTGTCTTCAGGGAAGTCGAGAAATTTTTGTATCCAGTGATCTGCTGAATACAGTCAATTTATTTTGCTTGCTCTCGACCAGTTGTCAAAGCGCTTGGTCCAAATTTCATCTCCATCGATCACCTTTCACATCCATGAGTCGTCTGATTGTTCATTGTCCAAAAGGTTCCCATATCATGAACTCCTTACGAGAGCTTCTGCTGCCTGGAACTTCTACTAATCCAACTGGTGAAAAAATAAACTTAAACGTCTACGGATAAAAAGTTGAGAACCCTAATGCAACACAATAAGCAAGTACATCAAAGTTAGAATCTCATGTGCATGTATAGGAGAAAAGAACAGGTCCCACCGTGTGTCTTACCGTACTTTGGAAACCGTGTCCACAGTTGTCACCACATATTGAAGAGCTTAATTGACCACATTGACCCAATGCTCTAAAAGGTGTAGCTTCGGAGACACAGACCTAACCAACTGCTACCCCAAACAGAACCTGTATCTGGGTCCTACTTTTTTGAGGTCCCTCAAAAAGAAATATATTCCCCAAGCGAGAAACGGACATCCCGACCTCTTGGGAAACATGATATTTCTTTGTGTAGGTTCTCTTTTCTTATCCAAGTTAAGTTTTAATACATTTTTACTCAACTGACACTGAAACTTCTACTGCGACAAATATAAATGTATGTCCTCATTGTGCCCTAATAGGATATTTGACATGTCTGAAATACATTCTTAAAGATATGAACTGTGTATGTTAGTGATGCGAACACCAGATTGTGATTGATGTTCTCTCAGAGTTGGGCGACATTTGCACTATACTGTATTTATAGTGATGGATGTCGTCAGTGATTGTCGCTGAGTGAGGCACTTTACCCTATGTCTGCTATAAACAATCATATATTTGCAAAGTCCATAATCTGCAGGAGAAAGCACGAGCTTGAGGTTCTGTGCATGTGCATTTCTCTCCCCGCACTCTCCCGAAATCCATAATATCTGGGGAATTCTGTCCAAGAACTTGTTAGGAAGAGGATTATTAAGGAGCAGTCACGCCGTGTCTTCACCTCATCTTATAAAATACAGAACACATAATTACCTGTCTGCCACAATATCCACTCATCGGCTCTGAAGAGCATTACTCATGAGATCAAAGAAGCTCCAACCCATCTCTCACAAAAACAAATGACGCCACCCACTGCAAACCACCACAAAGAGGGTGAACCTCCCGGAACGTGCTAATTGCACAAACTCACTACCTTCAGCGTGACATACAAGCTACATTACTGTCCGTATGGGGACTATGTCATACAAAAACAGTTGTGCTACTGTTTTGGCTGGTTTCTAATAGAACTTGCAAAACACAATAGACAAAATGTCTGATGTTGGTTCAAGTTTTGGAAGCTGAGACCTGCACTCGAAACTTTGTCTTATTGAAGAGATTCTCGTAGTGATGCAGATTCTTCAAGAGAAACTGTTTTCTCTTTTTGGATAAAAAGCTCCCAGAAGCTACTTTTACATCTTGGTATACGTCTACGACAGAGGCAGAGATATTGGGGCACATTTACTTACACTGTCCTGTTGCGATCCCCGATCCGGACTGTCCGGCGAGGATGAAGTCCGACGCGATTCACCAAGATCGTGCGCTTGATATGCTGCATGTATCGCTTCCCCGCTCAGGTCCCCCGGAGTTCACCTTCTTCTTCCCGGTGTATGTGAGTGCATTGTCTTGCGACACAATTTGAATTTTAAATCCTGCGCTTAATCCGAATCAGTCAGGTTGTCCGACGGCCACGCCCCTGATTTAAGTCGCATGAAAGTCGACGCAATTGCGTCAAATTCCAATGGGGTGCGCCAAAAACCCCTGTTAAATGCGGCACAAATCGGAAGTCGGTATAAGTCGGGAAACCCTGCGGAAATGCGGTCCGCGGACGCTTAGTAAATGTTCCCCCTTGTGTCTGGTTAATAGACTTTGAGAGGAGGAACCTTGTCGGACTGGGAGAAGCAGGTGGTCATTTTGATGGATTGCCCACCAACGATGTGTTTTTGACTTGGCTGTTAGTGGTGGCTACATGAGGGCATGCAACCACAGCGACCACCGGTAGATGGATAATGTGGATACTTGAGCCAAAGTCAATGGGCATCAGGCCCATGACTTATGACTATTATTGTAATGCATTATGTTGTGGATCTATATTTCCACCATCTGTATGACCAGTCACTTTTAGGTCTCAGTCCTCAGGTCTCATCAGAGCAAAACCCAGACGTTATGCGAGTTCTTGGACAGCACAAGAGTGAGGTTTGGGAGCTGAAGTCACTGTGGAATTATAAGTCCCATGGTGTCCTGCCAGCCACAGTGTTATCATTCCCCTCTCAGAGCCAGTTGCTTCACACTCTCAAAATATTCTGTTGTATGTAACCATGGAATGATACCTGCACAGAGCCAAACATAAGCCCAACTGGCGAGGAGAATCCAAAATGAGAGGCCACTAATAGTGCCAGGGACCCTTATCCCACAACAAAATCCAACCATAGATTTCAGATTATGATAAGATGCCAGAGGGGGAAGGAGCAGGATAGCGAAGTAAAAGTTTAGAAGAGACTATGTTATTAGCTGTCAGAGGGGGGAGGAGATTGATTCCGTCCAGAGTCCTATCATAGTCTTGTGGGGAATGTCCATAAAACTTGCAGCTCTTCATGTGCTTTGGAGTCCAGTAGGTATTCCCAATCAGTCTTTATATAGGAAGGACCATCCGTTGGATTCTATAGCTCAGAACATAGGTGGGTCAATATATAACATTTACTGTATATAAGATTTATAACATGCTGTCCCCAGTTCAGACTACATTGACATTTTTCTGTTTTCCCCAGCGCTGTGTACAATCTAAGGCTATTCGATCTGCTGTTTGGGTTTTTGGCTTGTAAGGCCTTTCAGCATCATATGACCTACTGGGGCATGCTTGGCCATGATGTCTAGACAATGTCAATCATGAATCTGCAAGAGAAGCTGACGACATTGTGGCCGTATGTCAAGTATTACCATTGCATTTTTAGAAAGAAAGACCTTAGAGGTAATAATGCTGCCCCTAGTGAACAGCTCCTCTGGATTTTGCATGAGCAGGCCAAGAAGAGGTTTCCTTGTAGCCAGAAACCCCTAAATCAAGACAATTTTTTTGTTAATTTCTTCTTTTTGGGTTAGTCCGTTCTATAATCCTTCTGAGAAATGGGAGTGGTGCCAAGTCAAGAAGTATGGCCCATCTAAGCCATATTTGCCAGCTTCTCGAAGAAGGTTTTCAGGAGGAAGTAGAAGCACTTGCTAGAAGTCCTCACATCTTCTTGGCTCGACAACATTGGACCCACATTACCAGGCCAATTCCTTACTTTATCAACGTTCAACCCTCATCAAGACCTCCTCCTTATCATCAGGACATCCTGCTTTCCACTACATCATCAGCCCACAACCCTACAATCAGTGGGGCCATCCCCTTCTTATAATAAGAGTCATTCACTTTTCACTACATCATAACCGTACAATCATTGGGACCAACTCTTTCTTATCATCAGGGTCTCCCATTTGGCACTTAATCATCAGTCTACGACCTTATGGTCATTCTTATCATTTCTTATCTTTCTTCTTATCATCAGGACCTCCTACTGTCCACTAATTCATCAGTCTTATGAGGGCCACTCACTTTCCACTACATCAGCCTACAACCCTACAATCATTGGGACCAACCCCTTCTTACCATAAGGGCCGCCCACTTTCCGCTACATCATCAGCCTAAGACCCTACACTCATTGGGACTATCCCCTTCTAATCATCATGGCCGTCCACTTTCAACTACTTGGTCCAACCCTTCGGTCATTAGATTTGGTAGTCTCGGTGGTCTCCTAATTTTCCCTCAGTCTCTTGATAGTTTCGGCATATTTGGCCACTGTGATCGGCTTGTTTTGAGATTATAGATGCAAGGATAGAGTCTTGTTTTGCCTTTCCACAGCTGCCCCCTCTATCCATATAGCAGGTATATACAGCACTTACATGTATATTTCTCTGCATATACCACTAAGATGCCACTCAGATGGCGTGTAATTACTGGAATACGGGGATTGCAGCTTAGCGGATCAGGATCATTAGTATGACGGCTTTGTTCTTGGGATTATTAGCTGAATCGAGCCTCCTCCTTACACACATCAAGGTTGACATTACAGATAGATATTATTGTACCTCAAACCATTACTTCTACATACTGTTTTTGGTTTTTTATGTTGCTGGCTGTATTGGGACTGATTGCTTTACACCCAGTTCCTTTGTAGCTTTTCACTGTTCCAACACCCACTGGATGGATATTCCTCCAGTCTCCTGGGACGGACGCTCTCTGGCCACCTATATAGATCCCGTTGACACCTAGTATTCTGATGGTTATATTATTATTTTTCTCGCACCTCTTCTGTATTTCTGGTTATCTGATCTTGGCTTACATACTTTGACTATTCCTTTGTGTTCCGATTTTGTGCCGTATTGGCTTTCTCTGCTGTGACTTGGGCATCTGACCGCTATTTTGTGTTATTCATTTGTAAGTCTTGTTTAGCGCTTATACTTTGGTGTAGTCAGGGACTGTCATCTAGTTGCCTCATATCACCTAGGATACGCTGAGGCAAACAGACAAGAGACAGTTTGGGGGCTCAGTGTCTTGTTTTGTCTTCCCAGAATCCAGTCCCTTTATTGCAGTATGTCTAGGGGGTCAGATCTGGGGACTTAATATGAGGCATTTTGTATAGAAAGTGTTCCTGGTTTGGGGTCTCTGTAGGAGGGTTCAGTTTTATGGTGTGAATGCATATGCTTAATAATAATAATAATAATAATAATTCCTTTATTTATACAGTACAAACATATTATGTAGCCCTGCACAGAGTTTGCAAAATCGGTCCCTGTCCCCAATGGGGCTCACAATCTAATCAACCTACCAGTATGTTTTGGAGTGTGGGAGGAAACCGGAGGACCCGGAGGAAACCCACGCAAACACGGAGAGAACATACTAACTCTTTGCAGATGTTGAACTGGATGGGACGAGAACCCTGGTCCCCAGAGCTGCAAGGCTGTAGTGCTGACCACCGTGCACAGTGCTTCATGTTTCCTCTGGGGGCGCTGTAGAGAAATTGCTTACCTCGAGGGGCACTTTAAAGTTCCCTGCTGTGAGGAGGAGACTTACAAAACTTACATTAAGAATTGATTTTTGTTCTGAAGGTGGATATTATTCACTTCCAGGAGAAGCTCCATGAATGTGAATCATTCTGACAAAGAGTGGGATGAGATAATTAGTATTACTTGTAAATTACTTTCCAATTGTTCTCCTGTTCTAGGTGTGATCACCCTTCTTTTATCCTGTTCTAGGTGTGATCACCCTTCTTTTATCCTGTTCTAGGTGTGATCACCCTTCTTTTATCCTGTTCTAGGTGTGATCACCCTTCTTTTCTCCTGTTTTAGGTGTGATCAGCCTTCTTTTCTCCTGTTCTAGGTGTGATCACCCTTCTTTTATCCTGTTCTAGGTGTGATCACCCTTCTTTTCTCCTGTTCTAGGTGTGATCAGCCTTCATTTCTCCTGTTCTAGGTGTGATCAGCCTTCTTTTCTCCTGTTCTAGGTGTGATCACCCTTCTTTTCTCCTGTTCTAGGTGTGATCAGCCTTCATTTCTCCTGTTCTAGGTGTGATCAGCCTTCTTTTCTCCTGTTCTAGGTGTGATCACCCTTCTTTTATCCTGTTCTAGGTGTGATCACCCTTCTTTTATCCTGTTCTAGGTGTGATCACCCTTCTTTTCTCCTGTTCTAGGTGTGATCAGCCTTCTTTTCCCCTGTTCTAGGTGTGATCACCCTTCTTTTATCCTGTTCTAGGTGTGATCACCCTTCTTTTCTCCTGTTCTAGGTGTGATCAGCCTTCTTTTCTCCTGTTCTAGGTGTGATCACCCTTCCTTTCTCCTGTTCTAGGGTGTGATCACCCTTCTTTTATCCTGTTCTAGGTGTGATCAGCCTTCTTTTCTCCTGTTCTAGGTGTGATCACCCTTCATTTCCCCTGTTCTAGGTGTGATCACCCTTCTTTTATCCTGTTCTAGGTGTGATCAGCCTTCCTTTCTCCTGTTCTAGGTGTGATCACCCTTCATTTCTCCTGTTTTAGGTGTGATCACCCTTCTTTTCTCCTGTTCTAGGTGTGATCACCCTTCCTTTCTCCTGTTCTAGGTGTGATCACCCTTCATTTCTCCTGTTCTAGGTGTGATCACCCTTCATTTCTCCTGTTTTAGGTGTGATCACCCTTCTTTTCTCCTGTTCTGGGTGTGATCACCCTTCCTTTCTCCTGTTCTAGGTGTGATCACCCTTCATTTCTGCTGTTCTAGGTGTGATCACCCTTCCTTTCTCCTGTTCTAGGTGTGATCACCCTTCCTTTCTCCTGTTCTAGGTGTGATCACCCTTCATTTCTCCTGTGATCACCCTTCATTTCTCCTGTTCTAGGTGGGATCACCCTTCATTTCTCCTGTTCTAGATGTGATCACCCTTCATTTCTCCTGTTCTAGGTGGGATCACCCTTCATTTCTCCTGTTCTAGATGTGATCACCCTTCCTTTCTCCTGTTCTAGATGTGATCACCCTTCCTTTCTCCTGTTCTAGATGTGTTCACCCTTCATTTCTCCTGTTCTAGGTGTGATCACCCTTCCTTTCTCCTGTTCTAGGGTGTGATCACCCTTCTTTTATCCTGTTCTAGGTGTGATCAGCCTTCTTTTCTCCTGTTCTAGGTGTGATCACCCTTCATTTCCCCTGTTCTAGGTGTGATCACCCTTCTTTTATCCTGTTCTAGGTGTGATCAGCCTTCCTTTCTCCTGTTCTAGGTGTGATCACCCTTCATTTCTCCTGTTTTAGGTGTGATCACCCTTCTTTTCTCCTGTTCTAGGTGTGATCACCCTTCCTTTCTCCTGTTCTAGGTGTGATCACCCTTCATTTCTCCTGTTCTAGGTGTGATCACCCTTCATTTCTCCTGTTTTAGGTGTGATCACCCTTCTTTTCTCCTGTTCTGGGTGTGATCACCCTTCCTTTCTCCTGTTCTAGGTGTGATCACCCTTCATTTCTGCTGTTCTAGGTGTGATCACCCTTCCTTTCTCCTGTTCTAGGTGTGATCACCCTTCCTTTCTCCTGTTCTAGGTGTGATCACCCTTCATTTCTCCTGTGATCACCCTTCATTTCTCCTGTTCTAGGTGGGATCACCCTTCATTTCTCCTGTTCTAGATGTGATCACCCTTCATTTCTCCTGTTCTAGGTGGGATCACCCTTCATTTCTCCTGTTCTAGATGTGATCACCCTTCCTTTCTCCTGTTCTAGATGTGATCACCCTTCCTTTCTCCTGTTCTAGATGTGTTCACCCTTCATTTCTCCTGTTCTAGGTGTGATCACCCTTCTTTTATCCTGTTCTAGGTGTGATTACTCTATTATTTTTTTTATCTTGCCTTTATTACTTTTTGTTGTTTTTATGTTCTTGTCTTTTGTTGAGGGTCTGGAAAATAGGGAATACACAAATAAGTTTTCTTTGCCAGTCAGTAATATGCCCGGTGCCATCCTTCCATACACTTTTCCGGAGGGGCAGTTGGCAGCACCCATGTCTTTAGACATGAAATATTATTGAACTCACAAGAAAGATTACAAAAGGGATCATCGTCAGGAGACCTTTAACCCATCAACCTGTCAGATCCCAAATTCGGTAACTGAGTAATGTGACATTATTATCCGCTCATCTATCATTACACCAAACCACAAGGATCACTTGTCTCATAGCTCAAACCTTTCACTCATTGTGGTAACTACTCACACACCAACCTGTCGGCCGCGCTAAGCTACTGTACACATGAGGCACTCTCAGTGTACATGACCTCATTAGAGGGATGGTGGTCCCGAGCACTGGGTAATACCCTCTACAGAGCTTCTTAGGCATCAAAGTATCATCTAAGAGTCACATACATGTCACTGTATGCTGCGTATCTTAGCCTGTAATGTGCGATGTACAAGGTAAGTCATAGGTCCCAGGACACCCTGAAAGTCCCTGGAGCATTTGTTACATTGTATACAGAACATGGAACACAAGAAATACAGGCAGTCACCTACTTAAGAACACTCGACTTACATACGACCCCTAGTTACAAACGAACCTCTGGATATTGGTAATTACTGTACTTTAGTCCTAGGCTACAATGATCAGCTGTAACAGTTATCACAGGTGTCTGTAATGAAGCTTTAGTGTTAATATTGATTCTTATGACAACCCAACATTTTTAAAATCCAATTGTCAAAGAGACCAAAAAAGTTCTGTCAGGGATTACAATTATAAAATATACAGTTCCGACTTGCATACAAATTCAACTTAAGAACAAACCTACAGACCCTATCTTGTATGTAACCCGGGGACTGCCTGTATATATATATATATATTTATTGTACAGATGAAGGCAAGAAGTTTATGTATATGTGATGGGTCGGTGTCTGACTTTGCAGGTTCGAGCCCCAAACCTGGACGTCAGTCAAAAATTTTGATGCAGGTGTTGCTGAAAGACTTCCCCACCCCCACCTGCCGGTGGCGTTCGTGCATCGCTGGGATTTTAATGCCATCGGTGGTATTTAATGGATTGCCTTGGTGCTAGCACCAATATCATGGATGTTACCGGTGGGGGGAAGTTTTCAGTTCCCGAATCCAAGCATGAACTGAATTTTCAACTTTGGGTTGGGTTCTGCTCATCACTAGCTGGGAGCCTTTCTTGCGTGTACAGAAAGCGGGCGGTGCACCTTCAAATGTTTATCCTCATTGACAGTTATTGGTGTGTGATGTTTGGACGAGCATTTAGGGACGGATCAATTCATAGAAGACTAACGCCAGTCTCGGTTCAGACCATTCCCATCATCTTGTTCCATTTATATGTCGGTAACCTCCTCATTCCCTGCTATTGTTGGGATATAATATTCAGATAAGTGATTTATTATTATGTAACATGTCCCTTACTGCCTACTGAAACTTTTCAGACCCACCCTCGTCTTCTTCTTGAGAATCATATGTCGCTTCTGAGAGTTTTAGGGTATTTCCTGACCCAAAGTGAAAACTACAGTATAGTTGCATCACCATTACACATAGACATGAACATAACACAACACTGCAGCTACAACATAGCAATGCAGCTAAAACACAGCACTGCAGCTACAACACAGCACTGCAGCTACAACATAGCATTGCAGTTATACCACAGCACTGCAGCTACAACATAGCAATGCAGTTATAACACAGCACTGCAGCTACAACATAACATTGTAGCTATAACAGCACTGCAGCTACAACATAGCAATGCAGTTATAACATAGCACTGCGGCTATAACACAGCTCTGCAGCTACAACACAACAGTGCAGTCAGGTAAGTTCAGTGTGGGCTTGTGTTGTTATGGGGAGTCTTGCCCTCACCCGGGGCACAGTTTTGGGGTGGTTACATGGAGGTCTCCTTTGCGCTGACTTGCCCGGCCTGACATCCACAGCAGCAGCTCTAAGGTTCTGGGTATTTTCAGAGAAAGCAGAGCAGCAGATCCCGATGTTTATGTGCGAGTCCACTTCAAAGCGTTTATCTCTCCTTCTCCCCACCGCCCGAGTCCAGTGATCTGACCCCCAAGAGCAATAGAGGAAAGTGCTCAGAAAACATGGCTTCTGCTGCTGTTTGCTCTCCAAACATCGCTCTGTTTTCAGGCGTTTGGTGCTGAGTCTGTTCCTGGACGGACTAAGTCTGACCTCAGAGAGCAAGTCCGTCACACAGATACCCCTCCTACCTGCCCTCCAGAGCGTGCACATAGTCCTGACAAGTGGGAAATTGCGGCTGACCTTTCGGATAGTTGGGTTTTCATTTTTCACTTTTTCATTGTTCATGTTTCATAGCTGCAATCTTCCATCACCCCTGCTTGTTCAGTGTCTGCCCAGAACATTCATTAAATTTAGTTCTGTGGACTCATCTAATGTAAGAAAGTTTTGGTGCTCATAGGGGAGGATATGACTGACAGTTTCCACCAACCACCAGCTGAAAAGTACACAGTGACTGCACCAGCACAATAGGAGTATAATACAGGATGTAACTCCGGATCAGTACAGGATAAGTAATATCATGTATGTACACAGTGACTGCACCAGCAGCAGAATAGTGAGTGCAGCTCTGCAGTATAATACAGGATGTAACTCCGGATCAGTATAGGATAAGTAATGTCATGTATGTACACAGTGACTGCACCAGCAGCAGAATAGTGAGTGCAACTCTGGGGTATAATACAGGATGTAACTCAGGATCAGTACAGGATAAGTAATGTCATGTATGTACACAGTGACTGCACCAGCAGCAGAATAGTGAGTGCAGCTCTGGGGTATAATACAGGATGTAACTCAGGATCAATACAGGATAAGTAATGTCATGTATGTACAGAGCAGAATAGTGAGTGCAGCTCTGGAGTATAATATAGGATGTAACTCAGGATCAGTACAGGATAAGTAATGTCATTTATGTACAGTGACTGCACCAGCAGCAGAATAGTGAGTGCAGCTCTGAAGTATAATACAGGATGTAACTCAGGATCAGTACAGTATAAGTAATGTCATGTATGTACACAGTGACTGCACCAGCAGCAGAATAGTGAGTGCAGCTCTGGGGTATAATACAGGATGTAACTCAGGATCAGTACAGGATAAGTAATGTCATGTATGTACAGAGCAGAATAGTGAGTGCAGCTCTGGAGTATAATATAGGATGTAACTCAGGATCAGTACAGGATAAGTAATGTCATGTATGTACAGTGACTGCACCAGCAGCAGAATAGTGAGTGCAGCTCTGGAGTATAATACAGGATGTAACTCAGGATCAGTACAGGATAAGTAATGTCATGTATGTACACAGTGACTGCTCCAGCAGCAGAATAGTGAGTGCAGCTCTGGGGTATAATACAGGATGTAACTCAGGATCAGTACAGGATAAGTAATGTCATGTATGTACACAGTGACTGCTCCAGCAGCAGAATAGTGAGTGCAGCTCTGGGGTATAATACAGGATGTAACTCAGGATCAGTACAGGATAAGTAATGTCATGTATGTACACAGTGACTGCACCAGCAGCAGAATAGTGAGTGCAGCTCTGGGGTATAATACAGGATGTAACTTAGGATCAGTACAGGATAAGTAATGTCATGTATGTACAGAGCAGAATAGTGAGTGCAGCTCTGGAGTATAATATAGGATGTAACTCAGGATCAGTACAGGATAAGTAATGTCATTTATGTACAGTGACTGCACCAGCAGCAGAATAGTGAGTGCAGCTCTGAAGTATAATACAGGATGTAACTCAGGATCAGTACAGGATAAGTAATGTCATGTATGTACACAGTGACTGCACCAGCAGCAGAATAGTGAGTGCAGCTCTGGGGTATAATACAGGATGTAACTCAGGATCAGTACAGGATAAGTAATGTCATGTATGTACAGAGCAGAATAGTGAGTGCAGCTCTGGAGTATAATATAGGATGTATCTCAGGATCAGTACAGGATAAGTAATGTCATGTATGTACAGTGACTGCACCAGCAGCAGAATAGTGAGTGCAGCTCTGGAGTATAATACAGGATGTAACTCAGGATCAGTACAGGATAAGTAATGTCATGTATGTACACAGTGACTGCTCCAGCAGCAGAATAGTGAGTGCAGCTCTGGGGTATAATACAGGATGTAACTCAGGATCAGTACAGGATAAGTAATGTCATGTATGTACACAGTGACTGCACCAGCAGCAGAATAGTGAGTGCAGCTCTGGGGTATAATACAGGATGTAACTCAGGATCAGTACAGGATAAGTAATGTCATGTATGTACAGTGACTGCACCAGCAGCAGAATAGTGAGTGCAGCTCTGGGGTATAATACAGGATGTAACTCAGGATCAGTACAGGATAAGTAATGTCATGTATGTACACAGTGACTGCACCAGCAGCAGAATAGTGAGTGCAGGATTATAATACAGGATGTAACTCAGTATGTGTGCAGGTTGGGGGTCATGTCCCTCCTCTGGCTGTAGGGTATATAGTGATTGACCCTAATATGTTTCCTCTTTGGTGAACTCTTCACCCATCTTGGCCATGACACCCTGGCTGTGCACCTGAGATATCGGCCTCGCTCTCCCGCCCTTGCACCTGTGCTCTGCTCAGATCTTGTTACCAGCTTCATCCTGAGAAAACTGATTTGAGCCTCGATAAGATTAATCAGAAATCTCCCTGGGATGAGAACCAAACAGAAGAAATCCCAAGTTACCAAAAAGAAACAAACTTTGACTGTAGCAGCGAAGCGGGTGTGTGGGATGTGCAGACACAGCGAGTGCTGGAGAACGCGAGGGCCATAACCGCTGCACACAGGCCCCCGACATGTTATCTGCCTGTAGTCATCGCTGTGTGTTTGTTACAATGTATTAGTCTAGTGCAGGACTCTTGTGTCTGGTTCCAATCACTATTCTTGGACATGTTTTATTTTATTGTTTGTTTTATGAAATTGCTTGTTGCAATTTTTGTAAAGCTTTTGACAAAATCCCCACTATCCCCTCCAGCTCACAGGGTTGTGTAGATTGATATTGTAGCAGCACATGATCTCAGCCTCGTAGAACTCTAGGATGATGAGCAATTGAGTCACAAAGAAGTTTTCAGCTCATTGGGGACTTCTCTGTCACGTTGTCATCCGGGGTTGGGTTCCCAATGGTCTCCGTTGTCTGTGGCTGGTGAACATTTGAGGGGGTGGGGCTTGATAAAGGGGCAGGGCTTACCCTTTTGTGCTGATGTGACAGCGACGTTTCGGCTTAAACGTAGCCTTTCTCGAGCATTGTGAGAAGTGAACGTAGCTCGTGCAGAGTGTGAAACGCATTGTCCGGCTTGGGAGAGCGCATGCGCACCAAATTCTGCGCACGGCTGTGTGTTAAAGAAACTCCACCATTCATAGATGTAAGGGGAGACCATAGCGCTAAGAGAGGACCAACGGCTGGTGTCAAAGGATAGCCTTCATATCAAGCCATGAAATTACTACAAAATAAGCACAAGACCAAAAGCCAATTAGGCCAAGTTGCTCGGACATTATATATCACCAAGCCTTGGGGAAACATAAGGGACCCCAATATGTATAACACATACACGTGGGCTCCCTGGTTAGTATCCCTGGTCCATCTATCTCATCTTACACATCAGAATGTGAACCCTCTATATGCCATAAAGATGTGATAATAAAGATATACATAGCTGGTCAGCCTGTATGTACAAAGGTGGCCATTATAAAAAAGATACAAGAAAATGCATATAAATGTAAAAAAAAAAATGAATGAAGGTTCACTGGCAAATCGATAAGGGATACAATATTTCAGTCTTCAAGTGATGCAGGCGAAATCTAAAGTAAAACAGAAGAGATCATGTCAAAACAAAGATCATAACTCATCACAATATGTCACAAACGCTTTTGTGTTTTCATTTTTCACTCCCCACCTTCAAAAATCTATAACTTTTTTTATTTTTTTCCATGTACAGAGCTGTGTGACGGCTTGTTTTCTGCCTAACAAATTGCACTTCATAGTGATGGTATTTAATATTCCATGCTGTGTACTGGGAAGCGGGAAAAAAATTCCAAATGCAGTAAAAATGGTAAAAAACGCATTTGTGCCGTATTCTTGTGGGTTTGGATTTTACGGATTTCACTGTGCACCCCAAATGACAGGTCTACTTTATTCTTTGGGTCGATGCGATCACGGAAGTACCAAATTTGTATAGGTGTTATAATGTTTTCATACATTTACAAAAATGAAAACCTCCTGTACAGATTTTTTTGGGGGGGTTTTGCCATCTTCTGGCGCTAATAACTTTTTTATACTTTGGTGTATGGAGCTGTGGGTGGTGTAATTTTTTTGCGGCTTTTCATGATGTTTACAATGTTATCATTTTTAGGACTGTACCACCGCTTGATCACTATTTATAGAATTTTTTTTTTTTTTAAATGGCAAAAAAGTGCCATTTTTTACTTTGAGCGTTAAACAAAGTGAAAAACCGTTACTAGATTTTGATAGATCGGGCATTTTTGGACGCGGCGATACCTAATGTGTTTATGATTTTTACTGTTTATATTTATATCAGTTCTAGGGAAAGGGGGGATTTGAATTTTTATGTCTTTTATTCAAATTTTTTTTTCAATTTTAACTTTAAAGTTGTCTGATCGATCCTACCATACTACAGTACGGCAATATATGATAGAGTTAGCACGAAGCAGCCTCGGGTCTTCAGAAGACCCGAGTCTGTCATGGTGATGGATCGCTGCTCCCCGATGACGCCACGGGGAGCAACATCCTCGGCAAGATAGCGGTACCCATCTTTTTGAAGCCGGCGGCAGCGATGTGTAGCAAAGACTTACCGGCTATGTGAGCCCTCTCCATGCACCCGGCATGTGACATAGTATTACATCACATGTTGTTAAGGGGTTAAAGTACATGCTATTATATGGAAGACAATTAACAATGATGTCGTATGGCAATGCTACAAATTCTAGCACTCAATTTGAAGTCTACATTAGGTCCATTGGTCCAGTAAGTATCAGTGTTCTGCACTTAAGTGTAGTTGTTGCGCTACACAAGTTACAACCATCTGTGATGATGAGTTCCTGACCCTTATTAATCACTTTACATTAGGTGAATTTTAGCGCAATGTTAGATCCAGGCTCTTACATGTGATCCTCCTACAAGCTCCTCTCTGCTTCTCTCCTGTATCCCAGCATGAGAATGACCCCCACAGCAGCACCCAGGTGTGTGACACCCTGCACCCAGTGACCTCCTGATCAGGGGCTTCTCCTGGAGGGGATCCCCCAGTGCTGATCTCCTGCTGCCCCCCTGTAATTCTGTCCAGTATCTTCCTCAGACACCAGTGTAGTCTTCCTGCTACATGGGGGACACTTCTCTGTCCTGTCTGCAATTCACACTAACTTCTCTTCTATCGGGGACACTTCTCTGTCCTGTCTGAAGCTACAAGATATTTCTCCTATATCCTGCTACACGGGACACTTCTCTGTCCTGTCTGCAGCTCCCACTCACTTCTCTTCTATCCTGTTACACGGGACACTTCTCTGTCCTGTCTGCAGCTCACACTCACTTCTCTTCTATCCTACTACACGGGACACTTCTCTGTCCTGTCTGAAGCTTCTACAAACTTCTCTTCTCTCCTGCTCTGAGCTGCTGCTTTTGCAGATTGTTTGTAAATAGAAGGTCATGAACTGTAAACAGAGGCTGCATGTAGTGTCTGTAGTGTCTGCTGAGCTCTGCTGCTGGGGATAAGCTGCTCTGCATTAGAGATCAGTTTTGCTTCTCAGGCTGGAGGGTTTTTGCACCTAAATGAACAAGTTGCTAATGATGAATGATTATTAGGCGCAGCAAAACATCTGGATTGGTAGAATGAAGAAAACATGATTATTTTTGCTGCGCGGCTAGTCTGGTGTTTAGTCACAAAACTGATGCAAAAACAACAGAAAAAAAAGAGTGATACTTCAGGCCCATTGGGTCCTAAAGTGCCTATCTGTCTCATATCTATCTATCTCTTATCCATCACATATCTATTTATCACTATCTAACAATAGAGAAAAAGCACAGCTCCAAAAAATTGTATAAGTGAAAAGTGGACCTTCTATTCCATAACAGTTGACATTACAGCTCCATTAGTGGATAGTGATGTGTAGGGGTCAGTAATATTGGGGGGCTGCCCTGTCTATCTCTTCATGGCTCTCCTCTTCCTCGTCTGTCTCCTCGCTGTCCTGTGTTATATTAGTGGATAGTGATGTGTGGGGTCAGTAATACTGGGGGGCTGTCCTGTCTATCTCTCCATGTCTCTCCTCTTCCTCGTCTGTCTCCTCGCTGTCCTGTGTTATATTAGTGGATAGTGATGTGTAGGGGTCAGTAATATTGGGGGGCTGCCCTGTCTATCTCTTCATGGCTCTCCTCTTCCTCGTCTGTCTCCTCGCTGTCCTGTGTTATATTAGTGGATAGTGATGTGTAGGGGTCAGTAATATTGGGGGGCTGCCCTGTCTATCTCTTCATGGCTCTCCTCTTCCTCGTCTGTCTCCTCGCTTTCCTGTGTTATATTAGTGGATAGTGATGTGTGGGGGTCAGTAATATTGGGGGGCTGTCCTGTCTATCTCTTCATGGCTCTCCTCCTCCTTGTCTGTCTCCTCGCTGTCCTGTGTTATATTAGTGGATAGTGATGTGTTGGGGTCAGTAATATTGGGGGGCTGCCCTGTCTATCTATTCATGGCTCTCCTCTTCCTCGTCTGTCTCCTCGCTGTCCTGTGTTATATTAGTGGATAGTGATGTGTGGGGTCAGTAATATTGGGGGTCTGTCCTGTATATCTCTCCATGTCTCTCCTCTTCCTTGTCTGTCTCCTCACTGTCCTGTGTTATATTAGTGGATAGTGATGTGTTGGGGTCAGTAATATTGGGGGGCTGCCCTGTCTATCTATTCATGTCTCTCCTCTTCCTCGTCTGTCTCCTCGCTGTCCTGTGTTATATTAGTGGATAGTGATGTGTGGGGTCAGTAATATTGGGGGGCTGTCCTGTATATCTCTCCATGTCTCTCCTCTTCCTTGTCTGTCTCCTCGCTGTCCTGTGTTATATTAGTGGATAGTGATGTATTGGGGTCAGTAATATTGGGGGGCTGCCCTGTCTATCTCTTCATGTCTCTCCTCTTCCTCGTCTGTCTCCTCGCTGTCCTGTGTTATATTAGTGGATAGTGATGTGTAGGGGTCAGTAATATTGGGGGGCTGCCCTGTCTATCTCTTCGTGTCTCTCCTCTGTCTCCTCGCTGTCCTGTGTTATATTAGTGGATAGTGATGTGTAGGGGTCAGTAATATTGGGGGGCTGCCCTGTCTATCTCTCCATGTCTCTCCTCTTCCTCGTCTGTCTCCTCGCTGTCCTGTGTTATATTAGTGGATAGTGATGTGTGGGGTCAGTAATATTGGGGGGCTGTCCTGTATATCTCTCCATGTCTCTCCTCTTCCTCCTCTGTCTCCTCGCTGTCCTGTGTTATATTAGTGGATAGTGATGTGTGGGGTCAGTAATATTGGGGGGCTGCCCTGTCTATCTCTTCATGGCTCTCCTCCTCCTCGTCTGTCTCCTCGCTGTCCTGTGTTATATTAGTGGATAGTGATGTGTAGGGGTCAGTAATATTGGGGGGCTGTCCTGTCTATCTCTTCATGGCTCTCCTCCTCCTCGTCTGTCTCCTCGCTGTCCTGTGTTATATTAGTGGATAGTGATGTGTTGGGGTCAGTAATATTGGGGGGCTGTCCTGTCTATCTCTTCATGGCTCTCCTCCTCCTCGTCTGTCTCATCGCTGTCCTGTGTTATATTAGTGGATAGTGATGTGTTGGGGTCAGTAATATTGGGGGGCTGCCCTGTCTATCTCTTCATGGCTCTCCTCCTCCTCGTCTGTCTCCTCGCTGTCCTGTGTTATATTAGTGGATAGTGATGTATAGGGGTCAGTAATATTGGGGGGCTGTCCTGTCTATCTCTTCATGGCTCTCCTCTTCCTCGTCTGTCTCCTCGCTGTCCTGTGTTATATTAGTGGATAGTGATGTATAGGGGTCAGTAATATTGGGGGGCTGTCCTGTCTATCTCTTCATGGCTCTCCTCTTCCTCGTCTGTCTCCTCGCTGTCCTGTGTTATATTAGTGGATAGTGATGTGTAGGGGTCAGTAATATTGGGGGGCTGTCCTGTCTATCTCTTCATGGCTCTCCTCCTCCTCGTCTGTCTCCTCGCTGTCCTGTGTTATATTAGTGGATAGTGATGTGTAGGGGTCAGTAATATTGGGGGGCTGCCCTGTCTATATCTCCATGGCTATCCTCCTCCTCGTCTGTCTTCTCACTGTCCTGTGTTATATTAGTGGATAGTGATGTGTGGGGTCAGTAATATTGGGGGGCTGCCCTGTCTATCTCTTCATGGCTCTCCTCTCCCTCGTCTGTCCCCTCGCTGTCCTGTGTTATATTAGTGGATAGTTATGTATAGGGGTCAGTAATATTGGGGGGCTGTCCTGTCTATCTCTCCATGTCTCTCCTCTCCCTCGTCTGTCTCCTCACTGTCCTGTGTTATATTAGTGGATAGTGATGTGTAGGGGTCAGTAATATTGGGGGGCTGTCCTGTCTATCTCTTCATGGCTCTCCTCCTCCTCATCTGTCTCCTCGCTGTCCTGTGTTATATTAGTGGATAGTGATGTGTAGGGGTCAGTAATATTGGGGGGCTGCCCTGTCTATCTTTTCATGGCTCTCCTCCTCCTCGTCTGTCCCCTCGCTGTCCTGTGTTATATTAGTGGATAGTGATGTATAGGGGTCAGTAATATTGGGGGGCTGTCCTGTCTACCTCTTCATGGCTCTCCTCTTCCTCATCTGTCTCCTCGCTGTCCTGTGTTATATTAGTGGATAGTGATGTGTAGGGTCAGTAATATTGGGGGGCTGCCCTGTCTATCTCTTCATGTCCCTCCTCTTCCTCGTCTGTCTCCTCACTGTCCTGTGATATATTAGTGGATAGTGATGTGTAGGGGTCAGTAATATTGGGGGGCTGTCCTGTCTGTCTCTTCATGGCTCTCCTCCTCTTCTGTCCCCTCGCTGTCCTGTGTTATATTAGTGGATAGTGATGTATAGGGGTCAGTAATATTGGGGGGCTGCCCTGTCTATCTCTTCATGTCTCTCCTCTTCCTCGTCTGTCTCCTCGCTGTCCTGTGTTATATTAGTGGATAGTGATGTGTAGGGGTCAGTAATATTGGGGGGCTGCCCTGTCTATCTCTTTATGTCTCTCCTCTTCCTCCTCTGTCTCCTCGCTGTCCTGTGTTATATTAGTGGATAGTGATGTGTAGGGGTCAGTAATATTGGGGGGCTGTCCTGTCTATCTCTTCATGGCTCTCCTCCTCCTCGTCTGTCCCCTCGCTGTCCTGTGTTATATTAGTGGATAGTGATGTATAGGGGTCAGTAATATTGGGGGGCTGCCCTGTCTATCTCTTCATGTCTCTCCTCTTCCTCGTCTGTCTCCTCGCTGTCCTGTGTTATATTAGTGGATAGTGATGTGTAGGGGTCAGTAATATTGGGGGGCTGCCCTGTCTATCTCTTCATGTCTCTCCTCCTCCTCGTCTGTCTCCTCGCTGTCCTGTGTTATATTAGTGGATAGTGATGTGTGGGGTCAGTAATATTGGGGGGCTGCCCTGTCTATCTCTTCATGGCTCTCCTCTCCCTCGTCTGTCTCCTCGCTGTCCTGTGTTATATTAGTGGATAGTGATGTGTAGGGGTCAGTAATATTGGGGGGCTGCCCTGTCTATCTCTTCGTGGCTCTCCTCCTCCTCCTCTGTCTCCTCGCTGTCCTGTGTTATATTCGTGGATAGTGATGTGTAGGGGTCAGTAATATTGGGGGGCTGTCCTGTCTATCTCTTCATGTCTCTCCTCTTCCTCGTCTGTCTCCTCGCTGTCCTGTGTTATATTAGTGGATAGTGATGTGTGGGGTCAGTAATATTGGGGGCTGCCCTGTCTATCTCTTCATATATCTCCTCTTCCTCATCTGTCTCCTCGCTGTCCTGTGTTATATTAGTGGATAGTGATGTGTAGGGGTCAGTAATATTGGGGGGCTGTCCTGTCTATCTCTTCATGGCTCTCCTCTTCCTCGTCTGTCTCCTCGCTGTCCTGTGTTATATTAGTGGATAGTGATGTGTAGGGGTCAGTAATATTGGGGGGCTGTCCTGTCTATCTCTTCATGTCTCTCCTCCTCCTCGTCTGTCTCCTCGCTGTCCTGTGTTATATTAGTGGATAGTGATGTGTAGGGGTCAGTAATATTGGGGGGCTGTCCTGTCTATCTCTTCATGGCTCTCCTCTTCCTCGTCTGTCTCCTCGCTGTCCTGTGTTATATTAGTGGATAGTGATGTGTAGGGGTCAGTAATATTGGGGGGCTGCCCTGTCTATCTCTTCATGGCTCTCCTCTTCCTCGTCTGTCCCCTCGCTGTCCTGTGTTATATTAGTGGATAGTGATGTGTAGGGGTCAGTAATATTGGGGGGCTGTTCTGTCTATCTCTCCATGTCTCTCCTCTTCCTCGTCTGTCCCCTCGCTGTCCTGTGTTATATTAGTGGATAATGATGTATAGGGGTCAGTAATATTGGGGGGCTGCCCTGTCTATCTCTTCATGTCTCTCCTCTTCCTCGTCTGTCCCCTCGCTGTCCTGTGTTATATTAGTGGATAGTGATGTGTAGGGGTCAGTAATATTGGGGGGCTGCCCTGTCTATCTCTTCATGTCTCTCCTCTCCCTCGTCTGTCTCCTCACTGTCCTTTGTTATATTAGTGGATAGTGATGTATAGGGGTCAGTAATATTGGGGGGCTGTCCTGTCTATCTCTTCATGTCTCTCCTCTTCCTCCTCTGTCTCCTCGCTGTCCTGTGTTAAATTAGTGGATAGTGATGTGTAGGGGTCAGTAATATTGGGGGGCTGTCCTGTCTATCTCTTCATGTCTCTCCTCCTCCTCGTCTGTCTCCTCGCTGTCCTGTGATATATTAGTGGATAGTGATGTGTTGGGGTCAGTAATATTGGGGGCTCCCCTGTCTATCTCTTCATGGCTCTCCTCTTCCTCCTCTGTCTCCTCGCTGTCCTGTGTTATATTAGTGGATAGTGATGTGTTGGGGTCAGTAATATTGGGGGGCTGCCCTGTCTATCTCTTCATGGCTCTCCTCTTCCTCGTCTGTCTCCTCGCTGTCCTGTGTTATATTAGTGGATAGTGATGTATAGGAGTCAGTAATATTGGGGGGCTGTTCTGTCTATCTCTTCATGTCTCTCCTCCTCCTCGTCTGTCCCCTCGCTGTCCTGTGTTATATTAGTGGATAGTGATATGTTGGGGTCAGTAATATTGGGGGGCTGCCCTGTCTATCTCTCCATGGCTCTCCTCCTCCTCGTCTGTCCCCTCGCTGTCCTGTGTTATATTAGTGGATAGTGATGTATAGGGGTCAGTAATATTGGGGGCTGCCCTGTCCATCTCTTCATGTCTCTCCTCTTCCTCGTCTGTCTCCTCGCTGTCCTGTGTTATATTAGTGGATAGTGATGTGTAGGGGTCAGTAATATTGGGGGCTCCCCTGTCTATCTCTTCATGTCTCTCCTCCTCCTTGTCTGTCTCCTCGCTGTCCTGTGTTATATTAGTGGATAGTGATGTATAGGGGTCAGTAATATTGGGGGGCTGCCCTGTCTATCTCTTCATGGCTCTCCTCTTTCTCGTCTGTCTCCTCACTGTCCTGTGTTATATTAGTGGATAGTGATGTGTTGGGGTCAGTAATATTGGGGGCTGTCCTGTCTATCTCTTCATGTCTCTCCTCTTCCTCGTCTGTCCCCTCGCTGTCCTGTGTTATATTAGTGGATAGTGATGTGTTGGGGTCAGTAATATTGGGGGGCTGTCCTGTCTATCTCTCCATGTCTCTCCTTCTCGTATGTCTCCTCGCTGTCCTGTGTTTTATTAGTGGATAGTGATGTGTAGGGGTCAGTAATATTGGGGGACTGTCCTGTCTATCTCTTCATGGCTCTCCTCTTCCTCGTCTGTCTCCTCGCTGTCCTGTGTTATATTAGTGGATAGTGATGTGTAGGGGTCAGTAATATTGGGGGGCTGCCCTGTCTATCTCTTCATGTCTCTCCTCTTCCTCGTCTGTCTCCTCGCTGTCCTGTGTTATATTAGTGGATAGTGATGTGTAGGGGTCAGTAATATTGGGGGGCTGCCCTGTCTATCTCTTCATGTCTCTCCTCTTCCTCGCCTGTCCCCTCGCTGCCCTGTGTTATATTAGTGGATAGTGATGTGTAGGGGTCAGTAATATTGGGGGGCTGCCCTGTCTATCTCTTCATGTCTCTCCTCTTCCTCGTCTGTCTTCTCACTGTCCTGTGTTATATTAGTGGATAATGATGTATAGGGGTCAGTTATATTAAGGGGCTGCCCTATCTATCTCTTCATGTCTCTCCTCTTCCTCGTCTGTCTCCTCGCTGTCCTGTGTTATATTAGTGGATATTGATGTGTGGGGTCAGTAATATTGGGGGGCTGCCCTGTCTATCTCTTCATGGCTCTCCTCCTCCTCGTCTGTCTCCTCGCTGTCCTGTGTTATATTAGTGGATAGTGATGTGTGGGGTCAGTAATATTGGGGGGCTGTCCTGTCTATCTCTCCATGTCTCTCCTCTCCCTCGTCTGTCTCCTCGCTGTCCTGTGTTATATTAGTGGATAGTTATGTATAGGGGTCAGTAATATTGGGGGGCTGTCCTGTCTATCTCTCCATGTCTCTCCTCTCCCTCGTCTGTCTCCTCGCTGTCCTGTGTTATATTAGTGGATAGTGATGTGTTGGGGTCCGTAATATTGGGGGGCTCCCCTGTCTATCTCTTTATGTCTCTCCTCTCTCTCGTCTGTCTCCTCGCTGTCCTGTGTTATATTAGTGGATAGTGATGTGTAGGGGTCAGTAATATTGGGGGGCTGCCCTGTCTATCTCTTCATGTCTCTCCTCTTCCTCGCCTGTCCCCTCGCTGCCCTGTGTTATATTAGTGGATAGTGATGTGTAGGGGTCAGTAATATTGGGGGGCTGCCCTGTCTATCTCTTCATGTCTCTCCTCTTCCTCGTCTGTCTTCTCACTGTCCTGTGTTATATTAGTGGATAATGATGTATAGGGGTCAGTTATATTAAGGTGCTGCCCTATCTATCTCTTCATGTCTCTCCTCTTCCTCGTCTGTCTCCTCGCTGTCCTGTGTTATATTAGTGGATATTGATGTGTGGGGTCAGTAATATTGGGGGGCTGCCCTGTCTATCTCTTCATGGCTCTCCTCCTCCTCGTCTGTCTCCTCGCTGTCCTGTGTTATATTAGTGGATAGTGATGTGTGGGGTCAGTAATATTGGGGGGCTGTCCTGTCTATCTCTCCATGTCTCTCCTCTCCCTCGTCTGTCTCCTCGCTGTCCTGTGTTATATTAGTGGATAGTTATGTATAGGGGTCAGTAATATTGGGGGGCTGTCCTGTCTATCTCTCCATGTCTCTCCTCTCCCTCGTCTGTCTCCTCGCTGTCCTGTGTTATATTAGTGGATAGTGATGTGTTGGGGTCCGTAATATTGGGGGGCTCCCCTGTCTATCTCTTTATGTCTCTCCTCTCCCTCGTCTGTCTCCTCGCTGTCCTGTGTTATATTAGTGGATAGTGATGTGTTGGGGTCAGTAATATTGGGGGGCTGCCCTGTCTATCTCTCCATGTCTCTCCTCCTCCTCGTCTGTCTCCTCGCTGTCCTGTGTTATATTAGTGGATAGTGATGTGTTGGGGTCAGTAATATTGGGGGGCTGCCCTGTCTATCTCTTCATGGCTCTCCTCTTCCTCGTCTGTCTCCTCGCTGTCCTGTGTTATATTAGTGGATAGTGATGTGTAGGGGTCAGTAATATTGGGGGGCTGCCCTGTCTATCTCTTCATGGCTCTCCTCTTCCTCGTCTGTCTCCTCGCTTTCCTGTGTTATATTAGTGGATAGTGATGTGTGGGGTCAGTAATATTGGGGGGCTGCCCTGTCTATCTCTTCATGGCTCTCCTCCTCCTCGTCTGTCTCCTCGCTGTCCTGTGTTATATTAGTGGATAGTGATGTGTTGGGGTCAGTAATATTGGGGGGCTGCCCTGTCTATCTCTTTATGTCTCTCCTCCTCCTCGTCTGTCTCCTCGCTGTCCTGTGTTATATTAGTGGATAGTGATGTGTAGGGGTCAGCAATATTGGGGGGCTGCCCTGTCTATCTCTCCATGTCTCTCCTCCTCCTCGTCTGTCCCCTCGCTGTCCTGTGTTATATTAGTGGATAGTTATGTATAGGGGTCAGTAATATTGGGGGGCTGTCCTGTCTATCTCTTCATGTCTCTCCTCTTCCTCGTCTGTCTCCTCGCTGTCCTGTGTTATATTAGTGGATAGTGATGTGTAGGGGTCAGTAATATTGGGGGGCTGTCCTGTCTATCTCTCCATGTCTCTCCTCTCCCTCGTCTGTCTCCTCGCTGTCCTGTGTTATATTAGTGGATAGTGATGTGTTGGGGTCAGTAATATTGGGGGGCTGCCCTGTCTATCTCTTTATGTCTCTCCTCCTCCTCGTCTGTCTCCTCGCTGTCCTGTGTTATATTAGTGGATAGTGATGTGTAGGGGTCAGTAATATTGGGGGGCTGCCCTGTGTATCTCTCCATGGCTCTCCTCTTCCTCGTCTGTCTCCTCGCTGTCCTGTGTTATATTAGTGGATAGTGTTGTGTAGGGGTCAGTAATATTGGGGGGCTGCCCTGTCTATCTCTTCATGTCTCTCCTCCTCCTCGTCTGTCTCCTCGCTGTCCTGTGTTATATTAGTGGATAGTGATGTGTAGGGGTCAGTAATATTGGGGGGCTGTCCTGTCTATCTCTTCATGTCTCTCCTCCTCCTCGTCTGTCTCCTCGCTGTCCTGTGTTATATTAGTGGATAGTGATGTGTAGGGGTCAGTAATATTGGGGGGCTGCCCTGTGTATCTCTCCATGGCTCTCCTCTTCCTCGTCTGTCCCCTCGCTGCCCTCTCCTTCGTGTCCCTCTGCCGGTCTCTCCCCACTTCGCGCTCTCCCTGCCCGGTGGTCCTGAGATTTGCACATCCGGACACAGCACAAACACTCGCAGCTCCCAGAAAAACTCCTTCTCAGCCCAAGAGAGAGAAATTCCTCAGATGTGAGTCCAGGCAGAGCCAGAAAATGGAAAAAACCAGCAGAAGAACAAGCGGCCTTTCTGTGAGTGTGCAGACGGGAGGGAGCCTGGGGCCGCACCGGGAGCCTGAGGGAGATGGACCCCCAATACTGTGCTGTGTGTACCCCAATATATGGACAGGGGGAGCCCCACTGCTGTTGGACCAGTGCTAGGAAGTGGAGAGCATGAGCCATGTGCAATGCAGGACTGATGCAGGTCACTAGAGGCCATGACCAGACATCAAGTACTGCCCCCCCTATAGAGAGTCATATATATATACCATACAACATGCAATACATGGCATATTACACATCATACACTGCTCCTATACATCATCATATACCGACTACACTGCTCCTATACATCATCACATACCGACTACACTGCTCCTATACATCATCATATACCGACTACACTGCTCCTATACATCATCATATACCGACTACACTGCTCCTATACATCATCACATACCGACTACACTGCTCCTATACATCATCATATACCGACTACACTGCCCCTATACATCATCATATACTGACTTCACTGCCCCTATACATTATCATACACTGACTACACTGCCCCTATACATCATCATATACTGACTACACTGCCCCTATACATCATCATATACTGACTACACTGCCCCTATACATCATCATATACCGACTACACTGCTCCTATACATCATCACATACCGACTACACTGCTCCTATACATCATCATATACCGACTACACTGCCCCTATACATCATCATATACTGACTTCACTGCCCCTATACATTATCATACACTGACTACACTGCCCCTATACATCATCATATACTGACTACACTGCCCCTATACATCATCATATACTGACTACACTGCCCCTATACATCATCATATACCGACTACACTTCCCCTATACATCATCATATACTGACTACACTGCTCCTATACATCATCATATACCGACTACACTGCCCCTATACATCATCATATACCGACTACACTGCCCCTATACATCATCATATACTGACTACACTGCTCCTATACATCATCATATACCGACTACACTGCCCCTATACATCATCATATACTGACTACACTGCTCCTATACATCATCATATACCGACTACACTGCTCCTATACATCATCATATACCGACTACACTGCTCCTATACATCATCACATACCGACTACACTGCCCCTATACATCATCATATACCGACTACACTGCCCCTATACATCATCATATACCGACTACACTGCCCCTATACATCATCATATACCGACTACACTGCCCCTATACATCATCATATACCGACTACACTGCTCCTATATATCATCATATACCGACTACACTGCCCCTATACATCATCATATACCGACTACACTGCCCCTATACATCATCATATACCGACTACACTGCCCCTATACATCATCATATACCGACTGCACTGCTCCTATACATCATCATATACCGACTGCACTGCCCCTATACATTATCATACACTGACTACACTGCCCCTATACATCATCATATACCGACTACACTGCCCCTATACATCATCATATACTGACTGCACTGCTCCTATACATTATCATACACTGACTACACTGCCCCTATACATCATCATATACCGACTACACTGCCCCTATACATCATCATATACCGACTGCACTGCCCCTATACATCATCATATACTGACTACACTGCCCCTATACATCATCATATACTGACTGCACTGCCCCTATACATTATCATACACTGACTACACTGCCCCTATACATCATCATATACCGACTACACTGCCCCTATACATCATCATATACCGAATACACTGCCCCTATACATCATCATATACTGACTACACTGCTCCTATACATCATCATATACCGACTACACTGCCCCTATACATCATCATATACCGACTACACTGCCCCTATACATCATCATATACTGACTTCACTGCCCCTATACATTATCATACACTGACTACACTGCCCCTATACATCATCATATACTGACTACACTGCCCCTATACATCATCATATACCGACTACACTGCTCCTATGCATCATCATGTACCGACTACACTGCCCCTATACATCATCATATACTGACTGCACTGCCCCTATACATCATCATATACTGACTACACTGCCCCTATACATCATCATATACCGACTACACTGCTCCTATACATCATCATATACCGACTACACTGCCCCTATACATCATCATATACCGACTACACTGCCCCTATACATCATCATATACCGACTACACTGCCCCTATACATCATCATATACCGACTACACTGCCCCTGTACATCATCATATACTGACTACACTGCCACGATACATCATCATATACCGACTACACTGCCCCTATACATCATCATATACCGACTACACTGCCCCTATACATCATCATATACCGACTACACTGCCCCTATACATCATCACATACCGACTACACTGCCCCTATACATCATCACATACCGACTACACTGCCCCTATACATCATCATATACTGACTGCACTGCCCCTATACATCATCATATACTGACTACACTGCCCCTATACATCATCATATACCGACTACACTGCTCCTATGCATCATCATGTACCGACTACACTGCCCCTATACATCATCATATACCGACTACACTGCCCCTATACATCATCATATACCGACTACACTGCTCCTATGCATCATCATGTACCGACTACACTGCCCCTATACATCATCATATACCGACTACACTGCCCCTATACATCATCATATACCGACTACACTGCCCCTATACATCATCATATACTGACTACACTGCCCCTATACATCATCATATACTGACTGCACTGCTCCTATACATCATCATATACCGACTACACTGCCCCTATACATCATCATATACTGACTGCACTGCCCCTATACATCATCATATACTGACTACACTGCCCCTATACATCATCATATACTGACTGCACTGCTCCTATACATTATCATACACTGACTACACTGCCCCTATACATCATCATATACTGACTGCACTGCCCCTATACATCATCATATACTGACTGCACTGCTCCTATACATCATCATATACCGACTACACTGCCCCTATACATCATCATATACTGACTGCACTGCCCCTATACATCATCATATACTGACTACACTGCCCCTATACATCATCATATACTGACTGCACTGCTCCTATACATTATCATACACTGACTACACTGCCCCTATACATCATCATATACTGACTGCACTGCCCCTATACATCATCATATACTGACTACACTGCCCCTATACATCATCATATACCGACTACACTGCTCCTATGCATCATCATGTACCGACTACACTGCCCCTATACATCATCATATACCGACTACACTGCCCCTATACATCATCATATACCGACTACACTGCCCCTATACATCATCATATACCGACTACACTGCCCCTATACATCATCATATACTGACTGCACTGCTCCTATACATCATCATATACCGACTACACTGCCCCTATACATCATCATATACCGACTACACTGCCCCTATACATCATCATATACTGACTGCACTGCCCCTATACATCATCATATACTGACTGCACTGCTCCTATACATTATCATACACTGACTACACTGCCCCTATACATCATCATATACTGACTACACTGCTCCTATACATCATCATATACTGACTACACTGCTCCTATACATCATCATATACTGACTGCACTGCTCCTATACATTATCATACACTGACTACATTAGTCTATGGGGATGTGGATGATCCATATAATCTGAGGGTCAGTATATAATGAATAGATACACGGCCATGACCTCATCTATCTATCATCACTGCTTTAATGCTTCCTAATATTGTTGAGATACACAGAGGAAATTCCCATCTTTACATAGTATTATATATAGGTATCAGCAGGCGCGATGTCTGACCCCATCGCAGTCCCACACGAAGGGAACAGTTAACATCGTTATATACTGAGGTGACAATAGTCATTCAATCATGCAAAGAACCATTGCTCCAGAGTTGTGTCCTCACACTGCTGTGCTCTACGCACTGAGCTCCTCCACAGCCTATATCTCTCCTCGAGGCAAAAGCTGTAGATGCCGTCTGAGGAAATATAGTCATTCAGAGAGCTGAGGCTGTGGTGCAGACACAGAACAATCCAGACTTTACAGTCCCGCTGCTACTAACAGCATACAGAAAGGTTTGATTATATATCGCTCCAGGGGCAATATATAACACTGGCTTCACAGAGCACAGCTGTGTTAGGACACTTCCCCAGGGACTACCCTGGAGCATAAATCCATTTATCATAGTCCTGCTGCTACTAACAACATACACAAAGGTCTGATTACACATCTCTCCAGGGGAAATACATAAAACTGGCTGCAGAGAGCACAGAGCACAGCAGTGTGAGGTCTGATTACACATCTCTCCAGGGGCAATACATAACACTGGCTGCAGAGAGCACAGCAGTGTGAGGTCTGATTACACATCTCTCCAGGGACAATACATAACACTGGCTGCAGAGAGCACAGAGCACAGCAGTGTGAGGACACGCCCCCATACTGGACTGGACTATAAATTCATATATCACAGTCCTGCTGCTACGAACAGCATACACAAAGGTCTGATTATACTTCTTGCCAGGGACATTGACTAAAACTGACTGCAGAGAGCATAGAAGTGTGAAGAGCTGACTCTACTAAAATCATGGAATATAAATCCATTTATCACAGTCCTGCTGCTACTTACAGCATACACAAAGATATGATTACACACCTCCACCGGTACAATATATCAATACAAAACACTATCTGCAGGGAGCACAGATCACAGCAGTGTGAGGACATGATTCTAATTCAATCCTGGAATATTAATCCATATGTCACAGTCCTGCTGCTACAACAACATTCATCTCTTCAGGGACAATACATAGCACTGGCTGCAGAGAGCACAGAGCACAGCAGTGTGAGGTCTGATTACACATCTCTCCAGGGACAATACATAGCACTGGCTGCAGAGAGCACAGAGCACAGCAGTGTGAGGTCTGATTACACATCTCTCCGGGGACAATACATAACACTGGTTGCAGAGAGCACAGCGCACAGCAGTGTGAGGTCTGATTACACATATTTCCAGGGACAATACATAACACTGGCTGCAGAGAGCACAGGGCACAGCAGTGTGAGGTCTGATTACTCATCTCTCCAGGGACAATACATAACACTGGCTGCAGAGAGCACAGAGCACAGCAGTGTGAGGTCTGATTACACATCTCTCCAGGGACAATACATAACACTGGCTGCAGAGAGCACAGAGCACAGCAGTGTGAGGTCTGATTACACATCTCTCCAGGGACAATACATAGCACTGGCTGCAGAGAGCACAGAGCACAGCAGTGTGAGGTCTGATTACACATCTCTCCGGGGACAATACATAACACTGGTTGCAGAGAGCACAGCGCACAGCAGTGTGAGGTCTGATTACACATATTTCCAGGGACAATACATAACACTGGCTGCAGAGAGCACAGGGCACAGCAGTGTGAGGTCTGATTACTCATCTCTCCAGGGACAATACATAACACTGGCTGCAGAGAGCACAGAGCACAGCAGTGTGAGGTCTGATTACACATCTCTCCAGGGACAATACATAACACTGGCTGCAGAGAGCACAGAGCACAGCAGTGTGAGGTCTGATTACACATCTCTCCAGGGACAATACATAACACTGGCTGCAGAGAGCACAGAGCACAGCAGTGTGAGGTCTGATTACACATCTCTCCAGGGACAATACATAACACTGGCTGCAGAGAGCACAGCGCACAGCAGTGTGAGGTCTGATTACACATATTTCCAGGGACAATACATAACACTGGCTGCAGAGAGCACAGGGCACAGCAGTGTGAGGTCTGATTACACAACTCTCCAGGGACAGTACATAACACTGGCTGCAGAGAGCACAGAGCACAGCAGTGTGAGGTCTGATTACACATCTCTCCAGGGACAGTACATAACACTGGCTGCACAGAGCACAGCAGTGTGAGGTCTGATTACACATCTCTCCAGGGATAATACATAACACTGGCTGCACAGAGCACAGCAGTGTGGGGTCTGATTACACATCTCTCCAGGGACAATACATAACACTGGCTGCACAGAGCACAGCAGTGTGAGGTCTGATTATACATCTCTCCAGGGATAATACATAACACTGGCTGCACAGAGCACAGCAGTGTGGGGTCTGATTACACATCTCTCCAGGGACAATACATAACACTGGCTGCAGAGAGCACAGAGCACAGCAGTGTGAGGTCTGATTACACATCTCTCCAGGGACAATACATAACACTGGCAGCAGAGAGCACAGAGCACAGCAGTGTGAGGTCTGATTACACATCCCTCCAGGGACAATACATAACACTGGCTGCAGAGAGCACAGAGCACAGCAGTGTGAGGTCTGATTACACATTTTTCCGGTAACAATACATAACACTGGTACATTCCCCCAGTACAATCCTAGAATACAAACCCATATAATTACAGTCCTGCTGCTACTGACAACATGCACAGCAGTCTGATCTCCTGGGACAGTACATAACACTGACTGCAGTCTATGTGGTCTCATCTGCTGACAGGTTCCCTTTATATAGACTACGATGTTCTGCAGTTTTGCACATTCCATGATCTGATCTGTTATTAACCAAGATTTTGTTGATACATAATATCCAAAATGTGGCCAGAATTTCGGATCATGTTCTGTAATCCCCATCTCCAGAATCCGCTGCCCCTATCATCTTACATTGACTATATCGCCACCTACAGGACAGTGCTGTAACCTAGGTACGCTGTAAGACGCGGATGAGGAGTCTCTTCCTTCTCCTCCCCCAGTGATGTAAAGTAGGTTAATCAATTGTAATTAGAATCAGTTCCTCCATGTGGGGGGAGAGGAAGGGTCCGGCCAGCGAGTGCGACAATCACACCATCTCCATCTGTCACCGGAAAGGTCAGACATTAGCACGCATTAATGTCATTACGTCCGGACAGTGACAGACCCTCTGCTCGAGGTGGCTCTGACGCCATCACCCACGCCCCGGGGCGACATCCTCCTCTCTCTGCCGCCATCACTCCTTGGAACGTGTCAATCTATGTATGGAAATTTTCCAATTTTCTCATCTTTTGTCTCGGACTGCAAGTACGTTCTCCACGTGTTTATGTATGAGATGAAGATACACAATCCAGAAAGTTCCTGACACCCCGTCCTGTGAACACAGAGTTTTATAGCTTGTGCCACGTGGAGAGGAGTTCCTGTTTCCGCCCAGAGTGCGGCTGCTGTTGACTGATCCTGTCGTCACTTTCGTTATAAGATAATTATGACTTGAAAATCCTCCTGTCTTCTCGACACGTGAGTTTTTTTTGCCTTGTTACGTGCTACCTGCACAGGAAATCAGAGGAACGCATCCATCAGTAGGAGCTTGATGATGGTTTGCAGGTATCAACAAGAGAAACTTTATGTAAATGGAAGAAGCACCCTCATGGATCAGGCGTTACACATGAATGGTTTCATGGTAGGTTGGATCTTCCACTACTCCATCTGTCCGGTTGCTGAAGATGACCTAGCAATGGCTGGCCAAGCACACCATCGTTCATGCTTCATACATGGCACCTGGGGACCTTCTCCATACACAAATTCACTATCCCCTTCAACTATAGTTCCATGAGAATCTCATGTCTGGATGTTGGGGTACCAGCTTTTCCATAGGTAGAGCGCCATGTAGGTATAGAAGCTTCTCTATGCCACCACAGCCAAGTGGTTGATGCATATTGTTGACTTTTCTTTCCAACTTGTGTCCACCATGTTCTGTTGAATTTGACTTCTCTTCACAACCCAATGTTGTTTTTGGGATGGAGAAGCTTTAAGAATCCGATGCATCTAGAAGGAATAGAATGATATTAGTATGATGGCTGGTTTTTATACATATCTACATATACTCTTCATCCAAAACAAGCCCATAACTTGACTCCTTTGCCAAAAAGCTTCCAGAACATGTCCACATCATACAAACTTTCTGGTTCAGAAAATCTTTGAAACAGTCTCTCGTAGACTTACATATAGTTTCTCCTTAGCAAAACATCATGGAGGTCTACAGAGCATCTAAAAACACATTGTAGCTCCAGTCAAGTAGTTGACTCTTTGTCATAATTGCTCTTCCATCAGTGTTGCTTTTATTCTTCGAACAGATAAAATGGATCTCGATCCATCGGTTGATGTGGACTTCCACTTGGTTCTAAGGATGGAAGACGGTCAAGCATGTAGTGCATATAAAAAGCTTCAGGTGGTCTCCATACATTTCCATAAAGCTCTTCATTAAAAAAAACTAAATTTGCCTACTTTAGAGGAAATCTTGTAGACTTATAGACCTAACAACATGACACATGCCTTCCAAATCATGAGCCTTGGAACAGTCTCACAGAGAAGTCCTGAAGGACACAAACATGGAGATCTTTGGATAAATCTTTCTCCATAGTCATGTGGTTTACTCTTGTCAACATTTCTCATGGAGCTGTACCTACCAGTTTCTACAGAACTGACCTTGGTCTACCCAGTAGTGAAAACAAGTAGTAGTACAATATAGGTGGTGTGGCCTGCCCATGTCCACCCAAACCACCAAACAAATTTTATACTGAGAAGGACCTTGAGCAATAAAATATACATTTGTTCATGCTCTCAGTATGTATGTACATAAGAGCCATTTCAGGAACTTTCAAGGTCCTTGTCACGGGTGCTCCCACGACCCATATCATGGGTCGCAGGCTCACCCATGCCCTCCCGTGTTCGCAGTGGCAGCGCTTGCGCTGTTCACCTCTCCCCGCTCCTGATTACCGTCCATGCGCACGCGCCCCCATCTCCTAGAGCGCACGCTCGTCAGCTTCAGAAAGTTTGGCGCACAGTTAATTGGTGCTGGCCATTTCCCTGAAATCTATTTAAACCTGCCTCTTCCTGCACCCCCTGCCGGATCTTCGTGCCTTGTGCCTTAGAGAGAGCTTTGTCTGATGCCCTGTGCTGTTATTAAGATTTCCTGTTGTGACCCCGGTTCCGTTCCTGACTATGCTCCTCCGCTGCTTGCCTTGATCTATTGCTACGTCCCCAACTTTGATCCCGTGCTGCCCGTCCTGACCTGCCTGTCTCCAACTACGAGATTTCCTGCCGTTCCTGTACCTCGACCTTGACTGCCACCACGGACAAGTCACACCTGTTGAACCACGCCGCAGCAAGACCATCCCGCTTTGCGGCGGGCTCTGGTGAAGACCGGTGCCACTCCGGTCCCAGGTGTCGGCTTGTGTCATCGTCCACGGAGGTTCGGAGAATCCATTACCCCCGATCCTGACAGTCCCCCTAAGGTCCTGAAACCTCAGATTAAAGGGAAGTGGAGGAAGTGAATTCTGGAATTGTTGGGGCTATAATATTCATACAGCCCAGGTCCCATGGTAGTCTTAATCTGCTCCTGGGACCAACTGTTGATGTTGAGGTCTCATCATGACCCTCCTACTCATTATTTATGTGAGGATGTGGCAGATATAAAGAGGAGAACGATATTCAGGTCATAGACGTACACATCTCCGTATACCTTCATTCACAAGAAGCTCAGAATTTGGGGCTAGATTCCACAGCCCTCCTTCTAACTTATCCATGTGATACACACCCTCCAGGTCGGTGGTCTTTGAACACTTTCTCATGGTCTCTCCGAGTTTCTTTGGGTCACACCTAGGAGTTTTCATTTTGGGATTCCCGGAATCTAATAATGAGTCAGGGCCCCCAGACGTCATGACAAACATCTTCTTGGTCAAACAATGCAGAACTAACACCCATCGTCTACATGAAGTGACTCAGTCCACTGACTAAACCTACCACAATACTCCAGGTCCATCCGGAGGTGACGGCCCGATGTAAGGTGAGGAAATATCGCATAATTAGGAGGAGATGTATATAATGTCTTACAGACTAAAGCCCTTTAGGAAATCTGAGCTGTGTATCAACCTGAGGATGTCATAACCACCACGTCCCATATACATGACCAAAATCAAGCTTCTAAATTATGGTGGAACCTTAATTTTAGAAAAACAAAGTTTTGTATTACTGTTATAGAAATAAATCATATAATCCACTGGATTGACTCTTACATGTTAAATTTTGAGTGTGTGCAGCTGCCAATAGGGGGAGCTCATGAGCTTACTGCAGACTGCTTATAAGCAAAACTCTATTATAACACAATATAGAGTGAGCTCCCTCTAGTGGTGGCTGTAAGGAGAAACAATCATTACTTTTCTGTACTGGGGATGTGGAGCTCTGTATCAGCTAAATAGAGTTCCTGTGACTATGAAGATGAAGTTTATTGTATAGATACGTAAGAATCAGTTGTGACCACTATAAATATTTACAACCCTATGACCACAGTGGGATACGGCTCATAGTAAGGGGTGTGGACGACAGACACTCTCAAAAATCCAAGGACTTCGGATGTACGGAACAATGCCCTATATATAACTGGCAAAGGGGAGGAAGCAGAGGATGCTGGGAAGAGCCAAGTCTCTGTAAGAAAGATAAGGACAGGGCGTTACATGATGAAGTAATCCGACCATGGATATTACTGGATTTAACCGGGATTACTGGAAAATGGGAGATACAGGAGGAATAAAAAATCCCCAGGAAGCTAAATGTCTGTTTACACGTGGAAGATTCCATCTCATATCTATCTTCTATTTATCTATCATCTATTTCATATCTACCTATCTACCTACCTACCTATCTATCTACCTTTCCTAAAACTAGCGGCACCAAACTAGCGGCGCATCAAAAATAACCATGTTTTCCTTATTTATCCTTAAACATTCCTCACTAGTGACTTTTTCATTTAGGCGCAATTTTGGTGCAAAAAACGCTGCAGTCTGAAGGTGGCATAGACTGAGAGGCAAGACCCTGAGCTCCTCTGCAGAGAAGTGTATGACCTGTATACTACAGCAGCAGAGCTCAGCCAGTGTTTACACTACATGCAGCCTCTGTTTATAGTCAGGAGCTTCTATTTAAAAATATTCTGCAAAAGCAGCAGCTCAGAGCAAGATAGAAGAAAAGTTAATGGGATCGCAGAAAGGACAGAGAAGTGTCCCTGTGTAGCAGTATAGAAGAGAAGTGAGTGGGAGCTGTAGACAGGAAAGAAAAGTGTCCCCCCGTGTAACAAGATAGAACAGAAATGAGTGGGGGAGAGACAGGACAGAGAAGTGTCCCTGTGTAGCAGAATTGAGAAGTGTGAAGGAGCTGCAGACAGGACAGAGAAGTGTGGAGCTGGAAAGAAGAGAAGTGAGTGGGAGCTGCAGACAGGATAGAGAGGTGTCCATGTGTAGCAGGAAAGAAGAGAAGTGAGTTGGAGCTGCAGACAGGACAGAGAAATGTCCTCATGTAGCAGGATAGAAGAGAAGTGAGTGTGAGCTGCAGACAGGACAGATGAGTGTCCCCCGTGTAGCAGGATAGAAGAGAAGTGAGTGGGAGCTGCAGACAGGACAGAGAAGTGTCTCCATGTAGCAGGATAGAAGAGAAGTGAGTGTGAGCTGCAGATAGGACAGATGAGTGTCCCTGTGTAGCAGGATAGAAGAGAAGTGAGTGGGAGCTGCAGACAGGACAGAGAAGTGTCCTTGAGTAGCAGGATAGAAGAGAAGTGAGTGGGAGCTGCAGACAGGACAGAGAAGTGTCCTTGAGTAGCAGGATAGAAGAGAAGTGAGTGGGAGCTGCAGAGAGAACAGAGAAGTGTCTCCATGCAGCAGGATAGAAGAGAAGTGAGTGGGAGCTGCAGACAGGACAGAGAAGTGTCTCCATGCAGCAGGATAGAAGAGAAGTGAGTGGGAGCTGCAGACAGTACAGATAAGTGTCCTGTGTAGCAGGATAGAAGAGAAGTGAGTGTGAGCTGCAGACAGGACAGAGAAGTGTCCCATGTAGCAGGATAGAAGAGAAGTGAGTGGGAGCTGCAGACAGGACAGAGAAGTGAGTGGAAGCTGCAGACCGGCGGAAAAGTGCCCCGTGTTGCAGGATAGAAGAGAAGTGAGTAGGAGCTGCAGACAGGACAGAGAAGTGTCCCGTGTAGCAGGATAGAAGAGAAGTGAGTGGGAGCTGCAGACAGGACAGAGAAGTGCCCCGTGTAGCAGGATAGAAGAGAAGTGAGTGGGAGCTGCAGACAGGACAGAGAAGTGCCCCGTGTAGCAGGATAGAAGAGAAGTGAGTGGGAGCTGCAGACAGGACAGAGAAGTGTCCCCCGTGTAGCAGGGTGACCACACTGGTATCCGAGGAGGATACTGTGCAGAATTACAGGGGGGCAGCAGGAGACCAGCACTGGGGGATCCCCTCCAGGGGAAGCCCCTGCTGAGGAGGTCACTGGGTGCAGAGTGTCACACACCTGGGTGCTGCTGTGGGCCTCATTCTCATGCTGGGGTGCAGGAAAGAAGCAGAGAGGAGCTTGTAGGAGGATCACATGTAAGAGCCCGAATCTAAGATTGCGCCTAAACTGCACCTAAAGTAACGTGATTAATAAGAGGCAAGAACTCATCATCACAGATGGCTGGAACTGGTGATAATTCTGGCGCAACAATGCGCCTCATTTAGGCTCAAAAACTGAGCTAGTGCTCCACAACTGTGATATATCTGCTATATCTCAACCCCTGCCAGAGTAGATTGCTTCAAGGGGCACTGAGGCCATATACTTAATTCATGACAAAGTCTCAGACTGGTTATCTTTCTATAGGTGCGGACTATACACCCCCAGAGTATACACACGTCGGCCTATAGAGGGCGCTGTGACACCAGTGAGTATACACTGGAGTAATGTGAGGACCTTGCTGGCAGTGCTGCCCAGGATGTCACCGGGCATCCATGGAATAACACCGGGCTTAGATACAGGATACACTGTATCCACATAAACAGGACCATAACATTAACATAACAGGATAGTAAAGTTTTATATGACAGGTCAGGAACATGATGGGAAAGATCCAGCACATTGTGTAATCTGCTGTCAGGCCCAGGCAGGGTCTATCTATCTATCTATCTATCTATCTATCTATCTATCTATCTATCTATCTATCTCCTATCTATCTATCTCCTATCTATCTATCTCCTATCTATCTATCTATCTATCTATCTATCTATCTATCTCCTATCTATCTATCTCCTATCTATCTATCTCCTATCTATCTATCTCATATCTATCTATCTCATATCTATCTATCTATCTATCTCCTATCTATCTATCTATCTCATATCTATCTATCTCCTATCTATCTGTCTATCTCTTATCACTGATTATTATCTATTCATATATACACTCACCGGCCACTTTATTAGGTCCACCATGCTAGTAACGGGTTGGACCCCTTTTGCCTTCAGAACTGCCTCAATTCTTCGTGGCATAGATACAACAAGGTGCTGGAAGCTCCTCAGAGATTTTGCTCCATATTGACATGATGGCATCACACAGTTGCCGCAGATTTGTCGGCTGCACATCCATGATGCGAATCTCCCGTTCCACCACATCCCAAAGATGCTCTATTGGATTGAGATCTGGTGACTGTGGAGCCATTTGTGTCCAGTGACCTCATTGTCATGTTCAAGAAACCCGTCTGAGATGCTTCCAGCTTTATGACATGGCGCATTATCCTGCTGAAAGTAGCCATTAGATGTTACAGGGTACATTGTGCTCATAAAGGGATGGACATGGGCAGCAACAATACTCAGGTAGGCTGTGGCGTTGTACCAAGGGGCCCAAAGACACCATGACACCAGCACCACCAGCCTGAGCCGCTGATACAAGGCAGGATGGATCCATGACACCACCAGCACCACCAGCCTAAGCCGCTGATACAAGGCAGGATGGATCCATGACACCCCCACCACCAGCCTGACCCGCTGATACAAGGCAGGATGGATCCATGACACCACCACCACCAGCCTGAGCCGCTGATACAAGGCAGGATGGATCCATGACACCACCACCACCAGCCTGAGCCGCTGATACAAGGCAGGATGGATCCATGACACCAGCACCACCAGCCTGAGCCGCTGATACAAGGCAGGATGGATCCATGACACCAGCACCACCAGCCTGAGCCGCTGATACAAGGCAGGATGGATCCATGACACCACCACCACCAGCCTGACCCGCTGATACAAGGCAGGATGGATCCATGACACCACCACCACCAGCCTGAGCCGCTGATACAAGGCAGGATGGATCCATGACACCACCACCACCAGCCTGAGCCGCTGATACAAGGCAGGATGGATCCATGCTTTCATGTTGTTGACGCCAAATTCTGACCCCACCATCCGAATGTTGCAGCAGAAATCGAGACTGATCAGACCAGGCAACGTTTTTCCAATCTTCTACTGTCCAATTTCGATGAGCTTGTGCAAATTGTAGCCTCAGTTTCCTGTTCTTAGCTGAAAGGAGTGGCACCCGGTGTGGTCTTCTGCTGCTGTAGCCCATCTGCCTCAAAGTTGGACGTACTGTGCGTTCAGAGATGCTCTTCTGCCTACCTTGGCTGTAACGGGTGGCAATTTGAGTCACTGTTGCCTTTCTATCAGCTTGAACCAGTCTGCCCATTCTCCTCTGACCTCTGGCATCAACAAGGCATTTCCGCCCACAGAACTGCCGCTCACTGGATGTTTTTTTCTTTTTCGGACCATTCTCTGTAAACCCTAGAGATGGTTGTGCGTGAAAATCCCAGTAGATCAGCAGTTTCTGAAATACTCAGACCAGCCCTTCTGGCACCAACAACCATGCCACGTTCACAGGCCACAAATCACCTTTCTTCCCCATACTGATGCTCGGGAGAACTGCAGGAGATTGTCCTGACCATGTCTACATGCCTAAATGCACTGAGTTGCCGCCATGTGATTGGCTGATTAGAAAGTAAGTGTTAACGAGCAGTTGGACAGGTGTACCTAATAAAGTGGCCGGTGAGTGTATATTTCATATCACTATATATTGTAGCAATCAGTGGTAAAACCTCTTTTCTGGTAATTATAGGATTATTCGGATAATATAAATGTTATATCCTACCCTCTTGGTCCGTGGAGCCTGGAACCTTCATAATCCTTGGGAAGTTATGGAAGCAGCTGAAACCAAAAAATGTGCCAAAAAATTGGGATTTCACGCAATGGAGAAATATGCAGCGTAATCCATTGGACTGCGGCTCCTGGTGCCGGTTCCTCCTCCATGGACCCACAGACATTCCTAGAAACATGTGTCAGGTCTAGTCGCGACCGCAGCCAACACGTCGCAGATGAGAGCCCGGACCTGAAGCCCATCCAATGCCGATGGCGCAAGAGGACATGGGGCGGAAAGAGCAACAAACACCTCGGCTATGTCCAGCGCCCTGTCACTCCAGCTACAGCAGGGCACAGGGGCTTGTGTTATACTATCCAACCCTAAAGGGGTAATGGGCCGCAGCGGACAGGTTGTGTACCGAGTCCAGGCGGTCCAGTGATACCTGCTGTACCACACAGGACGCTCTCAGGAGAACAGGTCCCCGTACACTCACCTCATGGCTTCATCAGTGACTCCGGCACAGCTACATCGTCAGCAGGGGTTAATGATTATCCAAAATTGGTTCATCAGAAACTCAGTCTCCTCTGTCCATGCCCAAGGCTTTACACTATACACTGGTTCTTGTGCATATTGGAGCCTGTGGAGTGGATCACTCTATGGGATCTAGCAGGATGCCCCCTATGCTTTACACTGCAGCTCTGCTTCTCTACACTTCTTTAGCTTAACCCCTTAACGACTTGGCCCTTTTTAGTTTTTTCACTTCCATTTCTCACTCCCCACCTTCAAAAATCTGTAACTTTTCTATTTTTCCATGTACAGAGCTGTGTGATGGCTTATTTTTTGCGTATATGGGGATTTTCCTCCTCATTCATTACATGATAGCTACAATGAAAGCACCGATCGCGGGTGTTACCAGTAAGTCTTTGCTGCAATATACAGCAAAGACTTATTGGCTATGGAGAGGGCTCAGCCCGCGAGCCCTCTCCATGCACTTGGACCAGGCTTGCAAGTCGGGAAGGGGATAAAGAGAACCTGTCACCACACTAACTCCTCCCCCCAAGTCCACAACCAGCACCTTCTTGTGTAACTCCGCCTCCTGCACACAGATAACCTCACTTCCTGCAGTCAGACAGCCCCGCCTCCTGCATTCAGGCAACCCCGCTTCCTGCAGTCAAGCAACCCCCGCCTCCTGCAGTCAGGCAAACACGCCTCCTGCAGTCTGGCAACCCCGCCTCCTGCAGACAGACAGCCCCACTACTCATGCATCTTGTGTCCAAGCCCTTCCTCCTAATTGTGACATCATTCTCTGGAGATCTAGGAGGCAGGGCTGGGACAGATGCATTAAGGGGCAGAGCAAACTGACTGCAGGAGGTGGGGTTACCATACTGCAGGGGGAGGAGTTACCTGACCTAAAGAATAAAAGATGAGTCAAGTCTAGTGGGGGGGGGGAGGCAATGTCAATTCTGAATCCCTTATCTTCTGTTTAATAGCACCTAGAAACAAGCTCTTTATGTGATATTAAAGATAAAGCTCTCATCTTTCAGATGACATCAGGCTTATGGCTTTGTGGGTTACAGAACCAGAGATACAGACAGATAAAAACATAGCTGAAAAAGCAAGCTGCAAATAAAGATCAAGTTCCTTCCTATTATTCGCCTGTCTGTATGTCTTTTTCTTTAGCTCACAGAACAATAATCTGAAGAGAGCAGAGATTCTTATCTTTAATATGACACCAGCAGCATGTTTGTAGGTGCTATAAAACAGAAGATATGGGCTTCTGAAGTGACCCTCCCCCTGCAAACTTTAAACTTGACTAATCTCATGTAAAAAATGGAATGAGAAGAGTCATATTTGTCTGACATTCAGGTGAGATTTCACATTAAAGAGGAAATTCTAGAAAGGACATTTCATCCCCCTACCTGATAGGACTCCCGGTTTAGTGGGGTAAAGCCTGGTGACAGGTTCCCTATAAAGCAGGACTGGAGGAAGGTTGGTATAAAACGCATCATCCTGAACCAGTACCTGGAATCCTGTATCATCTCAATCTTGGGTCTCCTGAAGTTCTTGGCAGGATTCTATTTTCCGGACACCCCCTGCGTCTTGTAATGTGAGCTGACGTGTTATGACTGTAGGTCTGTACGTCCCTAGCGGTGGCCACGTCCCTACAGAGCTGCCATGTGCGCTCCATCCACCCGCCCAGCGCTGGTGACTTTTTCGGTTAGAATTTATAAGAAACTTTTTTTGAAACATTTTTGATACTTTTTGACTAGAGATTCCGGGGTCTTATCCGCTGCACATCTGGAAAGCCGTCAGTCATAGACGCGGCAGGCGGAGGACACCCGATATCTCCCGCACTTTCCGAGAAGAAATCTCTGCGGGGCCGTGAGGCGGATTGTTATGACAAATGTAATGACACTTCCTTATCTTTGGTGGTCTGTATGGCCGCAGATTACCACCCACCCGTCTGCTCAGAATCATCAGCGTCTCATATACTGTACGTACAGTGACACTACATTTTATGTCCCTATAGTACAGGATAAGTCATGTCTTATGCACATCTAGTAGACCGGGTGTGTCGTCTCATCTTAATTTCCCTGCAATTCTGCCTCCCACCTCCAGGGGAGCCATTTTTTTTTTCAATTATGGTTAAAAAAAACGAGTTGCCAGTAGCAAGATCGGTTAATTCAAAGCTGTAAGGATCTTTTGAGGGACTTGGGGATCCAGGAATAGGATTTTTGGGAGTCCTTCTTCACACATTGGGGCACATTTACTTACCTGGTCCTGTCGCGATCCAGCGGCGCGTTCTCAGACGAGGATTCGGGTCTTCCGGCAATTCACTAAGGTCGTGCGCCCGATGTCCACCAGGTATCGCTGCTGCACCGAGGTCCGCGGGAGTTCACCAATTTATCTCCGTTGCATGTGAGTGATAGATTTTGCGACATAATTCGGTTTTTAGATTCCACGGTTTTTCCGAATCCGTCGGGTTTTCCGGCAGCCAGCCACCCCCCCCCCATTTCTGTTGCGTGAAAGCCAGCGTGTTTGCGCCAAAATCCGATCGCATGCGCCAAAAATCCAGCGGAATTCGGAGCAAAATGTAAAAAGCCGCGAAACCCGTCGAAAATGCGGCCGCAGAGCCCTTAGTAAATGAGCCCCATTGTATCTAGAATACATTAGGGGTGCTTCATTCAGGCCTACATCAACGTAGTGGGTGTACTTGCCCGATCTGGCTGTAAAGATTTCTGTTGATTCGCTTCAGATATCCAGCATCTAATGAAAAATAAATTGTAGCTGTAATTCAGCCTCCTACCTTCGGGGGAGCCATATGTTTTTCATTTTGCTACAAAGCAAGAAGCCAGAAAGAAAATGGGTTCATCCTAAGCTCCGATGAGATCAGTTCAATGACTTAGAATCTGAATGGATGGGAAAAAAGTTTTGGGGGGCCCTTCTTCAGACTTCTTAATCAAAATAAATTGTGGAGATGAGATGTGAGAGATATTTTTTCTTTAAAATTCAGCATAGAGGGACAGTCTACATCAACAATGTAGGGATATTTGGACAGTGTTCAGGCTAGAAAGTTTTTTTTGTAGACTTAGTTTGGATGTCCAGCATCAAATAAAAAAAAGAAATTCAGCTGCAATTCACCCTCCCACCTTCGGGGGAGCCACATTCTCCGTCTCAGTTGGAATAAATCCCATTAGATGTCAGGTGTGAGATGGGTTTCCTCTAAGGGTTGTGGAAAAGTTTTACAGAAGGTTTTTGATGGGCGAAATCCAACATCTCGTGACTTATATGTCCACGTACGAGACTCATCATCCTCACCCTGTCATGGTCCAAGGTGTTAATCTCTGTAGGATCCAGATCTCTTGATGGTAATTTATGAGACAAAAACTTTTCAACATTGTGGAAGCCGGAATTTTTGTGTGGGAGCGACGACTTGTAAACTGTATTGTAACCGGAGCTGCCAGAGAACATCCTGTTGTGATTTTTGGAATTTTTATTAAAGTGAATAATTGAGCAGTCATCCTGTGTCAGGCCTGGAGGTGTGAGGAAATAACAGAGCATGTGCTCTCTGTTGTCAGCCGCTGAGTATACAAATGATAGACCCTGACTAGTCTTCATCAGTACAGCCAGAAAAAATCCTGATAGTGAGTGCAGCTCTGGGGTATAATACAGGATGTAACTCAGGATCAGTACAGGATAAGTAATGTCATGTATGTACACAGTGACTGCACCAGCAGCAGAATAGTGAGTGCAGCTCTGGGGTATAATACAGGATGTAACTCAGGATCAGTACAGGATAAGTAATGTCATGTATGTACACAGTGACTGCACCAGCAGCAGAATAGTGAGTGCAGCTCTGGGGTATAATACAGGATGTAACTCAGGATCAGTACAGTATAAGTAATGTCATGTATGTACACAGTGACTGCACCAGCAGCAGACTAGTGAGTGCAGCTCTGGGGTATAATACAGGATGTAACTCAGGATCAGTACAGGATCAGTAATGTCATGTATGTACACAGTGACTGCACCAGCAGCAGAATAGTGAGTGCATCTCTGGTGTTGCTCGTCAGCTCGTTAGCTGTCTGTTGCTGTGAGAGGCTGTGTGCTGCTGCTGCTCCTGAGCTCCAGGGAAAACCACCTCCACCTGGGGCCTGCTCTCTCCTCTCCCAGGGAGGGAGTGGGTTTTCAGGCATGAGCCAGGGCAGCAAGTCCCAGGCTCCTGCTTCCCGGTCTAGGCCGGCGGGAGGCAGGGGTAGCCAGGAACCGGCCAGCGCTGCGGAAGCCTTGGGGGTGAGAAGATCTGCAAGGAACAGCAGCAATGCTGCTCCAAGTACCCCCAGGCCAGCTAAGGCTTCAAAAAGCAGCAAGACCTCAGAAAAGATGGATACCTCAGGAAAGCTGGATACCTCGGGAAAGCTGGATACCTCGGGAAAGCTGGGTACTTCGGAAAAGCTGGATACCGCAGGAAAGCTGAGTGCTCAGAGAGGTGAGGCTGACCTCAGTGAAGAGGGCTGGGGAATGCTGAGGACCTGGGAGTCTATTTCCAGCTATGCCTCCCGGGCTCTGGGCCACCTCTCTGAGTACAAAGAAGCCAGCAAGACGTGAGGAGACTGCGGGAGGAGCTCAGGTGTGCCCATGCCAGGGCAAGCTCTGCCCCAAAGAGGAAGAAGGAGCAGATTCTGGCAGAGATTTCCAGGCTCCAGACTGACATCCAGGCCTTGGAGGAGAGGAAGGCTTACCTGCTGGAGAGGAGCGGGCCGTTTAAAGAAAAGATCCTTAATGATGAGAGATTCCGGGAGATGGAGGAGGAAAAGCAGAGGCGGCTGATGGGGCTTCAGCCTGAGAGTCAGATGGAGGAGGAAAGTTCGGTACCGTGCAGTGGGCCCCCTGCAGGACAAGCGGCTATGTCATCTGGCTGCGGTTCTGCCGGCCCGGGTGAGGATAGTGACAGCCACCAGGGAGGGGCGCTGATGGAGGAGATCCGACGGCTCGAGTCCCCTGTGCACCTCCAGGACTTTACTTTTGGAGACGATCTGCCGGAGGATGCACCGGGGGGCAGCAAACCACGAAAGAAGAAGACCAAATCCGTGGAAGTGGTGAGTCTAGTCTACAGCCCCCTCCCCGTAAAACCCGAGTCGGCCGCAGGGTCAGCTCACTGTGCGAGCCCCGTTACCCAGCCCAGCACGGGTCCTGCAGTGGACTCAGTGCCAGGGAGCGGGGAGATTACAGGTGTGACATCTGATGTGGCGATGGGCTCCGTCTCTGTTTGTGGTAACAGTGGGGGAGCAGGGGAGGCATCGGCCGCAAGGCCGGACAGTAAGGGCGGCTCGGCAGTGGCGATACCATCGAAATCCAGTGCTGTGGTGCGTCCCCCAGTGGGAGGGGGGGACAGCCCGGCACTGGTGGCAGCTTCCGGTGCCTCGGCGCCTCTTCATGCTGTTGCCGCTGATCACTTGGTTATGGAGCGGCGGCAGCGTGGAGGGGTCGCTGAGGCTGAGGGCTCCGGACCTCCCAAGCCTAAAGTCCTATTTTGTGTTGGTGTTGGAGACAGTCTGCAGAGGAGTACTGAGGAAGGTGGGGATCAGCGGTGCCACATACCAGCCAAAGATCAGCGGCGACTCCTACCTTCCTCTAAGAAAAGTAAAATAACATCTGCTACCGATGATGTGGAGGGCACAAGTGTGACACAAGTTGGGGTCCCCTCTGGGCGATGCGCTGTGGGGGGACCCCCGTCCCTTGTGCCTGAAGATGCGGAGGTGGTCTTGTCTGCTAATGTTGTTGCTGGTCCAGCCAGTGTGAGTGGAGTCAGTAATGTTGTGGTGGATAATGTGAATGGTGTGAGTGGTGGAGAATCTTTTCCAGCTTTGGGGGTGGGTGATGGAGGGACTGGTGGTGTGAGTGGCGCGGCTGAGTGTAACATGCAGGTGGGTAGTGTTAATGTGGTGGGTGCAGGGGTTGGTCCGGTTGCTCCCCCAGTGGCGGCCCCTATTAAGAGCTATGCCAGTGTCGCTGCTGGGGGACGTAGGGTTCCATCATCCTCGTCTCTGGGCTCTGGGGACGGCTTTTTGCAACGGCGCCTCCTACAGGCCTTACAGAAGGGAGAAAGGACGATCAATGTAGCGGGGCAGGAGGTTGATTTGTCGTTTTGGATAGAGAGGCACGGCCTGTCTGCCTTCCGAGAGCAAAGAGGCAGGGAGACATCATGGTCGCTCCCGACAACCGGGCCGGGTGCTAACCGTAGGAATGTGGTCCGTCTTCGGTGGCGTGGCAGTGATGTGTGTCCCCCTCGGGCAAGGGTAGTTGAGCTGCTGCTGAAGATGGACTTCAAGGCGGCTGACATCTTTGCCTTGATCCATCCCTATGGTACATCTGAGTTTGATGTCAGCTTTGTTCGGCCGGAGGGGCTTGAGCTCTTCTGGTCCAACTATGAGCTGAGATACAACGAGCCCGAGTGGCGGGACTTTGCTGTGCAAGCAGTGTCCCGCCAGAGCGAACTCAAGAAAGTGACCGTTCTTACCCGTAACGAATCACTATCTTGCTTTGACATCATGACCTGGATGAATCGTTATGGAGAGGTACTGGGAGTACCCGAGAAAAATCGTGACGAGTATGGTATCTGGTCAGGGGCCTGGACCTTCATGGTGAAGTTGAGGCGTTCAGGTAACTCAGTCGCCCACATCCCTTCATCAGCCTTCCTGGGGAGGGATCGGATCCTGATCTTCTACCGGGGGCAGCCTAAGCTGTGTCACAGGTGCGGTGACCCCACACATTTCAGCGCAAACTGCACCGTGCAGAAGTGTGCGTTGTGTGGGGGTGTCGGCCATCTCGCTGCATCCTGTACAGGGCAGATTAGGTGTAACCTGTGTGGTGATCTCGGTCACCCGTACAGTCGTTGTCCTCTTTCCTTCGCTAATGCGGGCTCAACCTCAGCGGATGAAAGCCATGAGGCTGAATCTGCTGGGGAGGGGACTAGCAGAGGCGGAGGAATGGAGGGGCCAAGGAAGAAAGACAGGAAAAAGACGCCTGCCCAGCTAAGGCGTCTAGAGAAGCGTCAACAGGAGAGAGAGCGGGGGGAGTCTCGGGCTGCTGGGACAACCTCTGGCGCTGTCCTGGAGACCACACCTGTCGCTGAGGCCCCAGGGGATGATGTACTGGATGAGGAGGTCAGGAGGATCGAGAGAGAGGAAGGTGCCACGTCCTCAGACTCCTCCCATTATGAGAGTATGGACGAGGATAATAGGGCGTGGCTAGAGGAAAAGCGTAAGCGTGGCGCCAAAAAGAAGAAAAAGGGTAAAAAGAAGGGAGGTGTAAGATCTTCTCCCTCCCTGACTAAGGTACCCAAGGAAGGTGCAACCGACCCCCCGCTGGTCGAACTTTCAAATCGATTCCTGGCCCTGGATGGAGCGCCTCCTGCCGATGGAGGGGCTGAGGGTGAAGGGCCAGAGGTGGCGGAGCCTGCAGGAGGTGCCGAGTCTCCCCCTGGGGAGTCAGGGTCCTCAGGAGGGGAGACTGGCCTAGAGTCTGGAGACGAGGATGAGGGGGCAGGTCCTGGATCTGCCCCTGAAGCATCAGAGGTGCGGGAGATGGACACCACAATATGTCTAAAAAGGGGGTGTTCATTTCCCGAGGGTGGTGGTAAGATGGGTAAAAAGAAAGCCGTCTAACTCAATCACTCATGATGGCGGCACCCACTCCGTTGACACTGGCGTCCATTAATGTCGCCAGCATTAAGTCTGATGCGGCTAGATTTGCGGCCTTTGATTTTCTCGGCCGTGTTGAAGCCGACATTTTATTTTTGCAGGAGACCAGGCTGCCAGATTTGGCGGCCGTGTTTAAAGCTAAGAGGGAATGGGGACACGGGCCTTCCTATTGGTCTCTTGCGGCCGAGCCGTATAGCGGAGTGGCGGTACTTTTTACCGCACCGGTAGAATGCCGACGAGTTATTGAGTTAGAAATGGGGAGGTGCCTGATCCTGGATGTCCTCATGAAGGGACAAGAACTTCGTCTAATTAACATCTATGGTCCCCAGTCCAAGTGGGACAGGAAGTGTCTCTTTATGAGGATCAAGCCCTACCTTTTTACAAGTCGGCAGGTGGTCTTTGGAGGGCACTTCAATGCTGTCACGAGGTCCCAGGATAGGGGAGGTTCCAGAGACAAGCTGACTTATGATAGCGTCGCTCTTAATAGCATAGCTAGTGAGGCTCGCCTGGTGGATGTCCACATCCGGCACACCCCAGGCCACGCGGGGTTCACCTATTATAGGGGTAGCTGCAGGTCTAGAATAGACAGGTTTTATTTAAAGGAGGAAGCCATCTCTTCAGCAGTGTCCGTTGTTGAGGTGGAGTTCTCCGACCACTGTTTAATTTTGTTTTCTCTGAATGTTACAGAGACCCCCCGGATGGGAAGAGGCTACTGGAAGCTCAATTCGTCTCTCCTGGAAGAAGCAGAGATAAGACAATCCTTTGAGGACTTTCTTCAGAGCCAGGTACCATTACTGGGCCTTTGTAGCAGTAAGTCAGAGTGGTGGGAGATGCTCAAGAAAAGGGTGGCGAGATTCTTCCGCCAGCTCTCGAGCCTCAGGAGCCTGGACAGGTACCGCCTGTATCAGGGCCTGAGGAGGAAACTCGAGCATCTCGTCTCGACTGGAGGTAGTCGTGAGGACATCTCCAGAGTGAAATCCTTGCTGAAGAGGTGTCAGTACGATAGACACGCATCTTTGGTTTTTGAGAGGGATTACGGGAAATACCGCTCGCCCGACCCTTACAGAAACTGCAAGATGTCAGTGAATGGTAAAGTTGTCACGGGACTGGTTGACAGTACGGGATCCCTGAAAAGGTCCAGATCAGGGATCCTGGAGGTCGTCAGATCCTTCTACTCGCACCTCTTGGGCAGGAAGGATCTAGATCGGGATGTGATGTCGGGTTTCCTGGCTGAAACTGTCCCTGAGCCAGGAGTAGACCCCTCTCTTGATGTTTTGACAGAGATGATCAGGGAAGAGGAAGTCAGCCGGGCGATTGAAGGGCTCGCCCTCAAGAAATCGCCAGGCCCGGATGGCTTAACATCTGAGTTTTATAAGACCTTTAAGGACGCCTTGGTTCCTCTCTTGACTGAGGTATTCAATGAGTGTCTTTCCTCGGGCGCTCTGCCGAAGTCAATGAGGAGGTCAGCCCTGATCATCCTGTCAAAGGGTAAGGACCGATCTCGTATTGAGAACTGGTGTCCCATAGCGCTTCTCAATACGGACAGAAAGGTTTTGGCAAAGGTGCTGTTTAATCGGCTGGTGCAGTTTGCGCCCCGGCTCCTTTCGGGGACCCAGCACTGCTCTGTTCCAGGCCGCAGTACATTTAGTGCTGTGCTTTGTGTTCGGGAGGCAGTGGAGCAGGGCAGGGCTGGTAACTGGAAGGGGTACTTGCTGTCCTTGGATCAGGCAAAAGCGTTTGATCGGGTTAACCACGAGTACCTCTGGTCTGTCCTTCTGAGGTATGGCCTGCCTGGGGAGTTTGTCAATTGGCTGAAAGTTTTGTACGCAGGGGCAGAGAGTTTCCCGCTTGTGAACGGTTGGATTGGCCGCTCTTTTGAGGTTGGGTCTGGTGTTCGCCAGGGTTGTCCTCTGAGCCCACTACTGTACGTGTTCGCGATTGACCCATTCCTTAGGAGGGTTGATCGTGGGCCGTTGGTGGGAGTCGGGATGGATCGGGCAGCACCGGAAGCCACTCTAAGGGTGGTAGCGTATGCTGATGATGTCACCGTTTTCGTGTCCTCGGGAGGGGAGGCGCAATGGGTGATGTCAGAGGTTGACCGCTACTCAGAGGTTTCTGGGTCCAAGATCAACCGGGATAAGTGTGAGAGTCTCTGGCTGGGAGAGGGGGATCCAGGCTTTGATCTTCCGGACACTCTTCCAGGGCCCCAGGACTCCGCCAAAGTTCTCGGCATCGAATTCGGCCAGGGGGATTACCCCATGCAAAACTGGGACGGCAGGCTTAAGATCGCCGCTCAGAAGGTGGACCAGTGGAAGGGTTGGTCTTTGACCCTCAGAGAAAGGGTTAATCTGATCAAAACTTACCTGCTCCCGCTGCTGATATATCTGGGCAGTGTGTGCATGTTGCCAGAACCCCTCTGGACTCGGGTGTACAGTCTGTTCTTCCAGCTGTTATGGGGGAATAGGCTGAACCTTATCAAGAGGGAGGTTACTTACCGCACGAGGAGACAAGGAGGGTTGTGTATGGTCAACCCTGTGGTGTTCCTAGTGAATACCTTTCTTAAGATCAATATCGCAAACCTCTGGAAAGAGAGGGCTCCTCCGTGGGTATACTCCTGCAGGGGATGGTTTCGGCCTTTCTTCCAGGAATGGAAGACAGGGGGGGCAAGTGAAGGATCTCCGTACACCGCATGGGCATCTTCCGGCTTACGCTACCCCGGTTCTGAAGGTGATTCGCCGGTGGGGTCTGGGAATGTGGGAGATCAGGACTTTGTCGAGGAAACTCCTTGACAGGAGGGTTCTGTTTGCCCGTTTCCAGAAGCCTCTGGCCCTCAGGGATTGCCCAAGTCGGGATCTGAGGGTGGGTTTGAGTTTATTGAATTCCATCAGGATCCCCTTGAAGTTTTGGGACTTGACTTGGCGCTGCTTCCATGGAAAGCTGTGTGTGAGGGACAATCTGAAGTGTAGGAGCTCTGAGGAAAGGGGTTGTCCCCGGGAGGAGTGCGGTGGCCTGCTGGAGAGCATGGACCACTTCCTGCTTCAGTGCCCCTTTAACACAGAGGTGTACAACCGGGTGGGCGCTTCCATCCATTGGCCCGGGTTGGCCGGTCTCTCCTATGCGGAGTGGGCCTATGGAGCATTCAGAGGCCTGGGTGGCCGGGACCGCTGCACGTTATTTCTAGTTAGCCTAGTGGTCAGGTACCACACGTGGAACGCACGGTGCTTAGTTTCGACGCAGCGTAAAATCCTCCCGGTGGATGAGGTGGTTAGGAACATTCTGGGTGACCTGGTGAAGGTGCGCTCTCTGGAGTATGAGAGGCTGGGCACGGGGAGGGCCTCTCTCCTTTGGAGGGGGTTCTCCTTTAGTGTCCCTTAGTCTGTCATCTCCTCTCCTGGTGTTGGGCTGATGCTGCACTGTAGATTTTTGTTTTGTGCTCTGAGCATGTAGTGATGTTGGGCTTGCAGGCGCCGAACCTGGGCTTTATGTGGTTTTGATTGATGTTGTTTAGACTTTATTTGTATTCTGTTTTCTTTATGTTATGTTGTAATTACTGTATATATTGTATATATTGTATATAGTTGGGTTTGGGACATAGTGTTAGGTTGGGAGGGGGGTGATAGTGGTGGACTTATGAACTGACCTGGGCACTGGTCTGGACTACTTAACGCAAACTTTGGACGTTAGACCAGTGTCTGGGGGGAAGGGGAGGGTGCGGGCGAGGGATTTAGATTAGTGTAGTGTTGTGTGTATTATGTGTTTGTTATTATATATATTTAAAAAAAAAAAAAAAAAATGGGTGTGGGGTGGTTTGTTATTAGAGGGTGTGGGGTGGGTTTATGTATATTTATGTATATTTATGGTCATTTATGTTTATTTGTGGGTGTGGCTTGTGTTTGTTATTGGTTTGGTTTAGGATGTAATAATCGGTTGGGTGGGGGTTGTGGTATTTGGTGTTTATTCATTTTGGTGTATTGTAAGTTATTATTTTTGCTAGGTATGAATGGGGCTGGACCAGCAGGTAAGATATTGTATGTATTGTATATTATGTTTTGTTTGTATTGTTATGTTTTTTTTACTTTTATATAAAATAAAAGATCTACAGGATGTAACTCAGGATCAGTACAGGATAAGTAATGTCATGTATGTACACAGTGACTGCACCAGCAGCAGAATAGTGAGTGCAGCTCTGGAGTATAATACAGGATGTAACTCAGGATCAGTACATGATAAGTAATGTAATGTATGTACACAGTGACTTCAGCAGAATAGTGAGTGCAGCTCTGGAGTATAATACAGGATGTAACTCAGGATCAGTACAGGATAAGTAATGTCATGTATGTACACAGTGACTGCACCAGCAGCAGAATAGTGAGTGCAGCTCTGGGGTGTAATACAGGATTTAACTCAGGATCAGTACAGGATAAGTAATGTCATGTATGTACACAGTGACAGCACCAGCAGCAGAATAGTGAGTGCAGCTCTGGGGTATAATACAGAATGTAACTCAGGATCAGTACAGGATAAGTAATGTCATGTATGTACACAGTGACTGCACCAGCAGCGGAATAGTGAGTGCAGCTCTGGGGTATAATACAGGATGTAACTCAGGATCAGTACAGGATAAGTAATGTCATGTATGTACACAGTGACTGCACCAGCAGCAGAATAGTGAGTGCAGCTCTGGAGTATAATACAGGATGTAACTCAGGATCAGTACAGGATAAGTAATGTCATGTATGTACACAGTGACAGCACCAGCAGCAGAATAGTGAGTGCAGCTCTGGGGTATAATACAGAATGTAACTCAGGATCAGTACAGGATAAGTAATGTCATGTATGTACACAGTGACTGCACCAGCAGCGGAATAGTGAGTGCAGCTCTGGGGTATAATACAGGATGTAACTCAGGATCAGTACAGGATAAGTAATGTCATGTATGTACACAGTGACTGCACCAGCAGCAGAATAGTGAGTGCAGCTCTGGAGTATAATACAGGATGTAACTCAGGATCAGTACAGGATAAGTAATGTCATGTATGTACACAGTGACTGCACCAGCAGCAGAATAGTGAGTGCAGCTCTGGGGTGTAATACAGGATTTAACTCAGGATCAGTACAGGATAAGTAATGTCATGTATGTACACAGTGACAGCACCAGCAGCAGAATAGTGAGTGCAGCTCTGGGGTATAATACAGAATGTAACTCAGGATCAGTACAGGATAAGTAATGTCATGTATGTACACAGTGACTGCACCAGCAGCGGAATAGTGAGTGCAGCTCTGGGGTATAATACAGGATGTAACTCAGGATCAGTACAGGATAAGTAATGTCATGTATGTACACAGTGACTGCACCAGCAGCAGAATAGTGAGTGCAGCTCTGGAGTATAATACAGGATGTAACTCAGGATCAGTACAGGATAAGTAATGTCATGTATGTACACAGTGACAGCACCAGCAGCAGAATAGTGAGTGCAGCTCTGGGGTATAATACAGAATGTAACTCAGGATCAGTACAGGATAAGTAATGTCATGTATGTACACAGTGACTGCACCAGCAGCGGAATAGTGAGTGCAGCTCTGGGGTATAATACAGGATGTAACTCAGGATCAGTACAGGATAAGTAATGTCATGTATGTACACAGTGACTCCAGCAGAATAGTGAGTGCAGCTCTGGAGTATAATACAGGATGTAACTCAGGATCAGTACAGGATAAGTAATGTCATGTATGTACACAGTGACTGCACCAGCAGCAGAATAGTGAGTGCAGCTCTGGGGTGTAATACAGGATGTAACTCAGGATCAGTACAGGATAAGTAATGTCATGTATGTACACAGTGACTGCACCAGCAGCAGAATAGTGAGTGCAGCTCTGGAGTATAATACAGGATGTAACTCAGGATCAGTACATGATAAGTAATGTAATGTATGTACACAGTGACTCCAGCAGAATAGTGAGTGCAGCTCTGGAGTATAATACAGGATGTAACTCAGGATCAGTACAGGATAAGTAATGTCATGTATGTACACAGTGACTGCACCAGCAGCAGAATAGTGAGTGCAGCTCTGGGGTGTAATACAGGATGTAACTCAGGATTAGTACAGGATAAGTAATGTCATGTATGTACACAGTGACTGCACCAGCAGCAGAATAGTGAGTGCAGCTCTGGGGTATAATACAGGATGTAACTCAGGATCAGTACAGGATAAGTAATGTCATGTATGTACACAGTGACTGCACCAGCAGCAGAATAGTGAGTGCAGCTCTGGGGTATAATGCAGGATGTAACTCAGGATCAGTACAGGATAAGTAATGTAATGTATGTACACAGTGACTCCAGCAGAATAGTGAGTGCAGCTCTGGAGTATAATACAGGATGTAACTCAGGATCAGTACAGGATAAGTAATGTCATGTATGTACACAGTGACTGCACCAGCAGCAGAATAGTGAGTGCAGCTCTGGGGTGTAATACAGGATGTAACTCAGGATCAGTACAGGATAAGTAATGTCATGTATGTACACAGTGACTGCACCAGCAGCAGAATAGTGAGTGCAGCTCTGGGGTATAATACAGGATGTAACTCAGGATCAGTACAGGATAAGTAATGTCATGTATGTACACAGTGACTCCAGCAGAATAGTGAGTGCAGCTCTGGAGTATAATACAGGATGTAACTCAGGATCAGTACAGGATAAGTAATGTCATGTATGTACACAGTGACTGCACCAGCAGCAGAATAGTGAGTGCAGCTCTGGGGTGTAATACAGGATGTAACTCAGGATCAGTACAGGATAAGTAATGTCATGTATGTACACAGTGACTGCACCAGCAGCAGAATAGTGAGTGCAGCTCTGGAGTATAATACAGGATGTAACTCAGGATCAGTACATGATAAGTAATGTAATGTATGTACACAGTGACTCCAGCAGAATAGTGAGTGCAGCTCTGGAGTATAATACAGGATGTAACTCAGGATCAGTACAGGATAAGTAATGTCATGTATGTACACAGTGACTGCACCAGCAGCAGAATAGTGAGTGCAGCTCTGGGGTGTAATACAGGATGTAACTCAGGATTAGTACAGGATAAGTAATGTCATGTATGTACACAGTGACTGCACCAGCAGCAGAATAGTGAGTGCAGCTCTGGGGTATAATACAGGATGTAACTCAGGATCAGTACAGGATAAGTAATGTCATGTATGTACACAGTGACTGCACCAGCAGCAGAATAGTGAGTGCAGCTCTGGGGTATAATGCAGGATGTAACTCAGGATCAGTACAGGATAAGTAATGTAATGTATGTACACAGTGACTCCAGCAGAATAGTGAGTGCAGCTCTGGAGTATAATACAGGATGTAACTCAGGATCAGTACAGGATAAGTAATGTCATGTATGTACACAGTGACTGCACCAGCAGCAGAATAGTGAGTGCAGCTCTGGGGTGTAATACAGGATGTAACTCAGGATCAGTACAGGATAAGTAATGTCATGTATGTACACAGTGACTGCACCAGCAGCAGAATAGTGAGTGCAGCTCTGGGGTATAATACAGGATGTAACTCAGGATCAGTACAGGATAAGTAATGTCATGTATGTACACAGTGACTGCACCAGCAGCAGAATAGTGAGTGCAGCTCTGGAGTATAATACAGGATGTAACTCAGGATCAGTACAGGATAAGTAATGTCATGTATGTACACAGTGACTGCACCAGCAGCAGAATAGTGAGTGCAGCTCTGGAGTATAATACAGGATGTAACTCAGGATCAGTACAGGATAAGTAATGTCATGTATGTACACAGTGACTGCACCAGCAGCAGAATAATGAGTGCAGCTCTGGAGTATAATACAGGATGTAACTCAGGATCAGTACAGGATAAGTAATGTCATGTATGTACACAGTGACTGCACCAGCAGCAGAATAGTGAGTGCAGCTCTGGAGTATAATACAGGATGTAACTCAGGATCAGTACAGGATAAGTAATGTCATGTATGTACACAGTGACTCCAGCAGAATAGTGAGTGCAGCTCTGGAGTATAATACAGGATGTAACTCAGGATCAGTACAGGATAAGTAATGTCATGTATGTACACAGTGACTGCACCAGCAGCAGAATAGTGAGTGCAGCTCTGGAGTATAATACAGGATGTAACTCAGGATCAGTACAGGATAAGTAATGTCATGTATATACACAGTGACTGCACCAGCAGCAGAATAGTGAGCGCAGCTCTGGGGTATAATACAGGATGTAACTCAGGATCAGTACAGGATAAGTAATGTCATGTATGTACACAGTGACTGCACCAGCAGCAGAATAGTGAGTGCAGCTCTGGAGTATAATACAGGATGTAACTCAGGATCAGTACAGGATAAGTAATGTCATGTATATACACAGTGACTGCACCAGCAGCAGAATAGTGAGTGCAGCTCTGGGGTATAATACAGGATGTAACTCAGGATCAGTACAGGATAAGTAATGTCATGTATGTACACAGTGACTGCACCAGCAGCAGAATAGTGAGTGCAGCTCTGGAGTATAATACAGGATGTAACTCAGGATCAGTACAGGATCAGTAATATCATGTATGTACACAGTGACAGCACCAGCAGCAGTATAGTGAGTGCAGCTCTGGAGTATAATACAGGATGTAACTCAGGATCAGTACAGGATAAGTAATGTCATGTATGTACACAGTGACTGCACCAGCAGCAGAATAGTGAGTGCAGCTCTGGAGTATAATACAGGATGTAACTCAGGATCAGTACAGGATAAGTAATGTCATGTATGTACACAGTGACTGCACCAGCAGCAGAATAGTGAGTGCAGCTCTGGAGTATAATACAGGATGTAACTCAGGATCAGTACAGGATAAGTAATGTCATGTATGTACACAGTGACTGCACCAGCAGCAGAATAGTGAGTGCAGCTCTGGAGTATAATACAGGATGTAACTCAGGATCAGTACAGGATAAGTAATGTCTTGTATGTACACAGTGACTGCACCAGCAGCAGAATAGTGAGTGCAGCTCTGGGGTATAATACAGGATGTAACTCAGGATCAGTACAGGATAAGTAATGTCATGTATGTACACAGTGACTGCACCAGCAGCAGAATAGTGAGTGCAGCTCTGGGGTATAATACAGGATGTAACTCAGGATCAGTACAGGATTAGTAATGTCATGTATGTACACAGTGACTGCACCAGCAGCAGAATAGTGAGTGCAGCTCTGGAGTATAATACAGGATGTAACTCAGGATCAGTACAGGATAAGTAATGTCTTGTATGTACACAGTGACTGCACCAGCAGCAGAATACTGAGTGCAGCTCTGGGGTATAATACAGGATGTAACTCAGGATCAGTACAGGATAAGTAATGTCATGTATGTACACAGTGACTGCACCAGCAGCAGAATAGTGAGTGCAGCTCTGGGGTATAATACAGGATGTAACTCAGGATCAGTACAGGATAAGTAATGTCATGTATGTACACAGTGACTGCACCAGCAGCAGAATAGTGAGTGCAGCTCTGGAGTATAATACAGGATGTAACTCAGGATCAGTACAGGATAAGTAATGTCATGTATGTACACAGTGACTCCAGCAGAATAGTGAGTGCAGCTCTGGAGTATAATGATGATCTTGAGCTGCCAGTCTACAGGTTTCTTCAAAATCTATAACCTCTTTTTTCTAAATTCAATTCCATTCCAGGTTGTTTCTGGTTAAATGCTTGAAAATTGGTTGAAACTACAGTATTTAATATTTTAGTAAATAGTCAATCTTGTGCTCTTGGTCTTTATTCTTTCCTAATTAGAAGTGAAATCCTGCCAGCTAATTAATGATTATCGTGCGTCCTCCGCGGTTTCTTGCTCTTACCCTTATGAGGTAAAGGTCCCTTTTCCTGATGGAGGTTTCCTATGTGGAGATTTCCATGACAGATTCCCGGGAATCCTCAGTCGGACAGAGGGAATGTCAGATTAAAGATGGAGGGATTCCCT